>NW_017617553.1:822500-877500 GCF_001879475.1 Ipomoea nil | reverse complement strand
GAAGGGAGTTGATCGCAACCAACCCTTTAAGGACCGCTGACGAACTCAACGTCGGACCACAATCCTACACACCGCTGACGCGCACAGTCGGTGGACTGTGATCCCCTTTAAAAGGGGGACATACGACCCTACACACCGTTGATGCGCACAGTCGGTGGACCATAGCGAATCAAGCCCTACACACCGCTGAGGGACTCAGTCCGTGGGCAAAGATCCTCGGAGACTACGACCCTACACACCGCTGTCCCATCACTCGGTGGATCGCAGCCAGCCGTAGCCCTACACACCGCCTGATTACTCAGGTCGGTGGACTACAGCCTTCCTCGGCTTATTGGCCCTACACACCGCCTGGCGCGTCCAGGTCGGTGGGTCATAGCACCGAGGCCCATGTGGACCGCAGCCCAAGAAGTGAATCAATCCGGCCTTTAGCCAACTTCTGAACCTCAGCTCAGGAACAATCAATTCGGCCTTCAGCCAACTTTCGAACCGCAGCCCGGGAATACCCAATTTGATCTTAACCAAAATGGGGGATCATGCATCACATAACACATAGGAGCAATAGTAGCATATTGGGAGGGGAAGACATATAAATAAATCTACGTGTGATCATTCACATACTAACTAAGAATAGTCCTAAGGGGTTCATACCACTTCCACCTAGGTCAATGGGTTACCGATTCAACTAGCATGCCATTACTAAGACTCTTTTATCCTACGAATGGTACCCGAAATATTAAACTAGACTCAAGCACGATAAACGGGGTCCGTTGGGACACTATGGGGGAGCGGGAACATCAAACGGGTGAGCCGAAGACCCGGGTGGGTACGGACCAGCGGGTAGCCGGTGGGTGGGGGTCACCCGCCGGCTGCCCGCCGGAGATCACTGTTCGGGCAGCGGGTTGCCGGTGGGTAGGCAACTGCCCGGTGGCTGCCCGCTGCCTGGCGGTGGTCTTCGGGCAGCGGGTAGGTGGCGGGTTCCCCTACCCCCACCTACCCCCCACTGACTCTTTTATCATAATTTCGTCCCGGGATCCCTTGTGGAACCCAAAACCATGCTTAGACACTTTTAAACGCAATTAACGACACCACGTAGGCAATTAATGGATCAAAAGCAAGAATCACGTAGAACTCATCCTATTATGACTCCTAAATATAAACGACACCCGAGCATGCGAATTCCCACCCAAATATATATCAAGAACATCACAACACAAATTCCCAATCCAACCTAGGGCTCTAATCCCACCCAAACCATCAAAATCATATTTTATCAAGAATTATCAAGATTCATCAAGAATCATCACATCAATATCAAGAACCTCTTTTCAACATCAAGATCATCAAGATTATCAAGAATACACATAAATCATCTTATCAATCATCAAGAATATATCACAAATAGCATGGAGGAATTCATCAAGACACAAGCGTATAGAAGGAGGCCAAGGAAGGAGATTATAGCGAAGAAAATAGGTTTTGTTGAGACATGGGTTACCTCTTAGCCTTAATTAACCCTCCTTTGGCTATTAAGGTTCTTCCCTAAGATTTCCATCCGATTGATCTCCCTAGGCTTGGTGGTTGGGAGTCCCTCGGGAATTCTTGTGTGGTGATATCTATTGTGGTGTGATCTCTAGGTGCCTCTTATGTCCCTATTTATATATCTAAGAGTCCTAATTAGGGTCTGAATGGTATGGGTTTACTAATTCTATTCCTTATAGGACTAAGGACTTGGTTTAGGGATAAGGGTCCATGGTCCATGGTGGACCATATTAATTAATTAAAGGGAATCCTAACCAAATTAAATCCCTTTAAATTATTATTAACGGGATTAATTTAATAATTAATTCGGGATTAAAGGCCGTAACACGGGGTGTTACAACATGAGTCTAACGTTTAAACCGTTAGCGAAGGTTTTCCTATGCCTAAACTACGTTTTAAATGGTTTGTGTGACTCGTTGTGGGAATCTTTGTCGTTAATGACGCTAAGGCAAAAATGTTTGTCGTTAGCCGATTACTTGAATACAAGAGGGTAGATTCCAAGACCGTCCTGAGTCAAGTTGACAAAGGAATGATCGAGAGTGAAGCTTTTCAAGTGGAACCTGGTATCCATTTGTTGTCTTTGGGCAGAAAGGACTTCAAGAATTACGAGAAGCAATTCCACGAAAAATGCTTCTATTGTGGCATTATGGGCCACACGTGCCCTGATTGTAAAGCACTTAAGAGGAAGAATAATAATTCTGATTCTAATGTGGTGCAGGTCAATCAGAATGAGTCCGAAATCATCCTCTCGACAATGATGACCGAGGTAAACCTGGTTGGTTCGAACCAAACGGAATGGTTCATTGATACTGGTGCGACACGACGTGAGTTGTTTACTACCTTCGAGACAACTAATAGTGAGAAGGTATGGATGGGGAACTCAGTCTACTGTGAAAGGCATGAGCAAAGTAGTTCTCAGGATGACCTCTGGGAAAGAGTTGACTCTGAACAACGCACCTTAAGAAGGAAATCACGTAGCTAAAGCTTTAGGCCGACGCACCTTAAATTTCAACGCATCTTAAGCACACAAACCACGCACCTTAAGAAGGAAAATCAGGCATCTCAAGAAAGGAAAACCACGCACCTAAAGCTTTAGACCGACACACTCAAGTTTTTAACAACTGACGCACCTTAAGCACATAGCACAAAAACCACGCAACTTAAGCACAAAAACCACACACCTCTAGAAGGAAAACCATGCACCTTAAGAAGGAAAACCACGCACCTTAAATTTGACCTAGATGCAAAAAGACCAAATTGCCACTGCATTTTTTTTAATCATTGTTAATCCTGGACGTTGATTTAGGCAAGATCAATGACTCTCACCTCACCGCACCTCCGCACCTAGGCACACCATCCGTATTTGAACGTAATATTATATATATATATATATATATATATATATATATATATATATATATATAAGGTTCATTGATCAAGTTGTAGAATAAGTAACTATAAGGTTACAAGTTTGACTCCCAGTAGGCAAGAGTGAGACCTTCTTGGTTTAAGTCGGTCAACTATGAACAACATAGCTTGGTTTATTACCTCTTTGTGATCTTTTTCTGGCTAAAATTACAAGACAGAATTTACCCAATACATAATCTCGAATTGTGGTTGCGACCCGTCACTCAGAAATAAATAAAAAATTGTAATGATATTAATTTCCATCCGCATGCATATATATGTAGTGTATGGATTCGTTGGAGTTTTTAATTGTTGAAACTTTTCCTAAGCCGTACACACCTCCATCTTAAAATCCAGTTATATATTACAGTATTTATCAACCTTCTTCTTGGATTATATTTTTGTAATCAATTAATAAATATGTCATTATCAACAAGGTAAGTTGGGTGTTTTAAAAGCAAGTGAAATAGGCTATTCTACACTTTTAAAAGTCAAACATGATAGCCTCATAGCAACAGAATTTGACAAGTTTGGCATATACATTTAATTTAATGATTTGACACATGTGCACAGTAGAATTATTTTTGATGTATTGATAAAGTTAATAAAGAATTATTGAAAGTACTATTTAATTTTTTAAATTGTTGATCAAGTTATCATGAAAATAATGTACCTGTAGGTTGACAATAAAATAATGGATATTGAGAAAGCTGTTAAAAGCATCTCAATATTCACACACTTCTCTTCAGTATTTTGTTTTCATTAATAAAAGTGTTGTAATTTATTATATTGATTGTTATTGAAACTTAATAGATTGTTTGTATTCTATTCATAGCTAAAACACTACACACATTTTCAATGAAAATTTTAGTTCATTTTTTGACCTCGATCATTTTTCTTTCAAAATGGCGATGAAATAGAAAGTGGATGAAAAGGTGAACATAAATTTTCATCTACTGAAGCAACTTAGACAAAAACTGGTGCATAGGAGAGAACTAGAAACCAAGGTGATGGATTATATGAACCGGGGTTCGGATTATACAACCCGTATATATGTTTGAATATAAGAAATAGATAATAAAACGATAAATATTATATTAATTGAGCATAAAATGTTATTACAGAGGTTCGGGACGTGTAATAACGTTACAAGTGTTATATGAAGGTAGGAGATGATTGATTAGGACACCGGGGGGTGTTTATATACCTCCGGCCGCTACGGGCCCTAGGCCCGCGGGAGGAGCCGCGGCCCGCGCCGCGGGACTCGCTCCACGCGAGGACCCAGCCCTTGACCGAGCACGGAGCTCGGCTGAGCCCATGGGCCGAGGCCGAGCCCACGTGGCCGAGCCCATGCGGCTCGGCCGAGCTCGGGGAGGTCGGCCAACGCCGACCCCCCGTTGGGCCGACCTTGGGGCGGTTCGCCATGTATCGCGGGTGGGTGCGGGGTCCGACCCGGTCCGTGTTGTCCTGCTCCGGTCCAGCTCCATGATTATTCCATCATCAGTCCCCCACTCTCGGGGCTGCGAGAAGTCGTCAGCGCGAGAGAGTAAAACAAACTTAATAATTACGGGGCCCCAAATCGCGTTCCAAAAATCCAACCCATCCTCTTGTAGAATTCTCATCGCGATAGGACTCCTAACCGAACTGGAATTTAAACTTGTGTTCATCCTCATCAGCTTAAGAATCCTCATCCTACCATAACCCTTCAACTTCCCCTTTAAATACCACCACCATCTTCCCAAACCCCCTCATTCCCAACATCACATCTTTCCCTCTCCCCAAAATTTCCCCCCTTTTTCAAAAAAATGGCCACTCTTCCCCCCCCCCCCTTTTTTACCCCCCTTCCTCTATATAAAGTAGCCCCCTCCTCACTGCAAAATCTCCCCCTCCTCCCCCCAAAATTTTCGGCCTTCCTGCTGCCGCCGACCGCCGGAATACCGCCGCCAGCCGACCGCCGCTGCCCGCCGACCCCCCAGCCAGCCGACCCCAGCCCCAGCCGAGCCCCCATCTCCCCCTCAATTTATACACAGATGTAATTCAATTTCTCCCCATCAATTTATACACAGATGTACATCAATTTCTCTCCCTTAATTCGTACACTGCACACTCTCCCCCTCAATTCATATCATGTCTCCCCCTTTTGATAAACATTATTAGCCAAAGGTAACATAACCATAGCAAGAAGTATTGAACAATGCAAGAAACTTCAACTTAGAGGTTGCAATTGATATGACGTAGACAGAATCTGAAATTGGAGATGCTCACAATGGGTGTATAGGAGAGGTAAATCAACACTGGAAAGCTTTCACACCGGACTCTTCTCAGGTCCTTGTGGATCCATATTAAGTACCGGGTAGCCCTCTTCTAGGTAATCAGTTTGAGGAACACCGAACACTAGATAACTTTCACTCTGGACTGTTCTAGGGTCCTGTAGAGTCGTAGCAAATTAAACATCGGGTAGCCCTCTTCTAGTTAATGAAGCATTTTACACTAGACAGCTCTCACTCCGGGCTGTTCTAGGATCCTTTAGGAACCGTAACAGACACCGGGTAGCCCTCTTCTAGGTAAACAGAATAAATATGTACTAGTTTAATATTGTCATATAAAGCTCAAGACTAATATGTGTAGAATGGGTGGAGAAACAAGTACAAGGAATGCGGAGTAAGAAAATGGGCAACAGGCATTTTGATTCGGTTTAGAGTGGGGCTAACATGATAGACTATCCAAAGACTATCAATAATATGCTCTAGAGAAAATACTTGCAAATTGAACAACACTACTGCTGAAAGCTAAACATTACCAATGAGCTGATCCTCAATAGAACTGCTCCGATGAAGAACTTGTGGATCTAGAAGAAGTGGCATCATAACACACAAGGTTGTGTACATCAATATTCACAGTACCAAACCTCTTCAGTTTTAACATAAGACTCATGATCTGAATCTCTCAATCAACCAATTTCCTTCGCTGATTAGGAATCAAACACAACTCATTTTCAAAGAACTCAATGGCTAAGTTTGTAGTGTTTGCATTTGATGAGGGACCTACATGATCAGCAAATTCTAGCACATCTAGGTCATTAAAATGTGCTCTCGTGAGAAGGCGGTGATCGACCATTATAAGTGCTGGCTCGACTGCATAAAGCTCAGACTGTCCCTTTTTAAAATCCTGCATCACTAGTAAGCCCTACCACAACGACGTTATGTTTTCATTAACCACCCCCCCCCCCCACCATCGCCTTTTTTTTTTTTTTTTTTTTTGTAAAATAGACAAACAAACAAAAATAGAATTTTGTTAGAAATAAAATCCTAAGCTAGTTTTTTTTTTAACCGAAAAAAATGAAAAAAAAAAAACTTGAAAAGAAATTAAGCAACAAAAACTTTTTTTTTTAACCGAAAAAAAAAAAGCATTTCTTTGTCAAGCAAGTTTGCTTGGGTCGCCACACTTGTCGTTGTTTGTTTTACCTGCAACCCCTCCAACCATGTCTTTTCGTGTTACACCTGAAACAGATTTTGTTAAAAAAATTGTTCATATGCCTTTTCACTTCTATGTTTCTCCTTGACTTTTTTTATGGCACCCATGCGTTTGTCTGATTTCCTTGTCCGCTTGTGAAGCCTAGACCTGCTTTTTTATGGTTAATCCCTTTTTACTGAAGAATTTCATTAAAACTACTAGTGCTTGTGTTCAACATTTTCACATGTTTTTTGAAGTTTTCCAATTCGTGTTGTAAGTATTGTTCATTTGAGTGTTTAGCATCCAATTCAGTCTTAAGACTCAACATTCTTAATTAACACAAGGTTCAACTTACTTACCTTACACCAGTTCTTGTACATATCTCAATATGCTTAAGCTAGGTCAACACCATCATCGTCAGTTTATATCTCTTCATCTGCCTCATGTGTTTTTGGTATGGTAGGTTGCATCTGATTTGAGTCCCTCCATACCTCACTATCTTCCACAACTTCTTCTGCAATTTTGAAGAACTTCTCGTAGTTTGCATGTTCTTCTACATCATCAGGGTAGCATATGCTGCGATGGAATGCAACAAAATTGCTTGTCTGTTGTTTTACATGTTCATCATTATCAGAATCGTCGAGATCACTCCAGGGGTAAGTGTATATGAATTCTTTCCTTTGTGGTTTCCACAATCTGCTTGCATGTTTCCATAGCCTACACATTCATAGCATTGGACACCCTTGAGTTTAAAGTATTGACCTAGACCTTTTGACTTCTGAACATTTCCAGTTCCATCTCCTTTGTTACTCGTTCCCATCTTACCTTGTCCCTTGGCTTTCTTTAGGATTTTGCCAAATTTCTTTGACAGCATAGCCATGACCTCATTCATTTCTATATCTGAGTCAGCTCCTGTAGGTACCGTAGCGCCAAATGCAACTCCTTTGTTGTCCTTGTTCAGGTACCTGTCTTCCTCTTCCATTTCTAACTCAAAAGTCTGCAAATTTCCCATTAGAGCATCTAGAGTTAGAGTTTTTAGATTTGCTGATTACTTGATAGCAACAACTTGCATCTTGAACTTTGGAGGCAGGGATTTGAGAACTTTGCAAACCTGTTTTTCTTCTTCAAATGGTTCACCTAAGTTCCATGCACTATTTGCTAGGTTCTTTATCCCTGCACTGAACTCAGAGACTGACTCAGTTTCTTCCTTCCTTAGAGTCTCATACTTGGTCATGACCAATTGTAACTTTGAGACTTTGATAGATCATGTTCCTTCATAATGAGTCATAAGTGCATCCCAGGCAACCTTTGCAATATCTGTGGTTGAGATCAACTCGAATTGACCTTCTCCAAGAGCACTATGAATCGCATTCATAGCTCTATTGTTTGCTGATGCTTGCTTTTCTAGGCTGGTGTCCATTGAGCTAGTGGTTTTTTTTTTTCTCTTCGTTTTCAACCATCATCGTTGGTGGGTCCAAGCATTTTCCACGGTATCCTAGCATTCTTCATCCAAGGATTTTATAAAGGCCTTCATCCTAGCCTTCCAATAGGCATAGTTGCTTACTCATTTCAACAATGGTGGTCATGAGATTGAGGCACCCTCTTCTATTCTGTAAAACAATACTCGAGTATCCCTAGGATCTCGCTAGTATATTGAGTGACACTGCTCTAATACCAATTGAAAATATGTAATGCAGATATGTAACACAATATGCCGGAATAAATGAAGCACCAAAATAAGTTCACAGCTGATTTTTTTTTAAAGCAGTTGGAGAACACCTCCTAATCTGCGGGGCCATGCCCAAAAACTTTTTCACTCAAGTTCATCCCGCGGTTTTTACAATTACAAGGTTCAATGAATTACAAAACTAGGTCTACCACTTATTTATTATGTTGAATGTTAAAATTGTGACATTGTACACTTGTTGTGACCATCTATGGACAGAATTTTGGTGCTAAAACATTTTGAAACCATGTTTTGGATAATTGAATGTTCATACCAGAATTGTTGACTTGAGAAGAAGGTTGTCGATTATTGTTAAACCAAATGTATATAGAATGCTTTGTTGATATCTTTGATTTCATAAATGATGATTGGTCAACTCTGGAACATTGGGGTTGAATTGTTGTTGTAGGTTGTGAAAAGAAAAAGAGAGAGAGACAAGAAAAAAATAATGAGAAATTTGAATGAAGAGATAAAAGAAAAGAGGGAAAACCATTGTTGAGATTTGTGTTTTGTTTTTGTGATTGAGTATGTGAAATGTTGATTTGTAGTTCCATAATGCTTTATCTTTTGATTGCCAATGCTAGAATGGAATTTTCTTGTGTTAAGCTTTGTAGGATAACAATGGTGAGGCGAAAGGAATTGCCCAAAAAGAGAAAGTATGATCAAGCTAGTTCTAGTATAGCCCTAGTTCAACAACAATAAATGGAGTGATGAAGAAAGGAACTTCTCGGATGAGGAATCTCATGAACCAATAGCTGAAAATCGAAGACTATATTTAGGACCCGTTTAGCTTGCGAAGGTATCCGAGTTGAGGGACAAGAGCCGTTTGGGAGGCTAGTACTTTGATATTCCCTTACTTGATTCATATGGATGCTGTGAAGGGGTAGCCCGATTGATTTCACACCCCAATGGTCTAAAATCTTTGCTTGGAGGTGACACACATATGCCCTGCTTGTCTATGAGTTTGTGGCTACACTAAAGGTTTGGAAGGAGAAAAATTTGGCCAAGCCATGCATTTGGTTCACCATGTTCAACAAATAATACATGCTATCGGTGAACGAACTTGGAGTACTTGTGGGTTGCACAGGGAGGCAGAATAGAGAAAATTAGATTGCTCAGTATATAGGGCCGATTTTTACACTAACAAAGAGGTCACGACCTACTGGAGGAGATTGTGCAGTGGTGTAGTGGTTTGGGATGCAGCGAAAATGAATGCAAAATACACTGTGAGGAATTATATCAGGGCGGTAAGGATAGTTTTTGCAGCTACATTTAGCGGTAGAGTTTCAAACATCCACAAAGTGTACCACAATGGCTTGTACTACATATGGAGCACGGAGACGGGAAAGATGGTGAACATGGTGTTGGTATTCAAAAAGTGGCTCTCAACAAAGAGCCAAGACAACACTCTTGGGATTTTTATTGGACAACTCCTCACTAGGCTTTGTGAAGCCCTAGGTTTGGAGGGTAAGTTGAGGCGTGATGAAAGGATTAGAGCCATGACACCCCTTACAAAGGGTTACCTTGATCGTGCCAAGTTGACCCTGGTTGATGAGGGGGAATTAGAAGCTCCATATATGCCACCACAATCTATCATCCCCGAAATTCCTCCACATTATACCACTGTCCATGATTGGAAATCTATGCAAGCCTTTCAATTCCAACTCTACCTAGAGAATATGGCCGAACTTTAAGGGCAACGGAAGCAATTGTGGAGCTAAGAGCTCAAGGAGTCGTGTTTTGTGAAGAGCTTTGTGGCCAAAGAGATGCAATTAATGAGCTCCAAACTCAATTTGCTCAACATTCCCATCCATCATCCTATGGAGCTCCAAACAATGGAGTGATGAAGAAAGGAACTCCTCGGATGACGAATCTCATGAACTAATAGCTGAAAATCAAAGACTAAATTTAGAACCCGTTGAGCTTGCGATGGTGTCCGAGTTGAGGAACAAGAGTGGTTTGGGAGGCTACTAGTTTACTATGGCCTTACTTGATTCATATGGGTGCCGTGAAGGGGTAGCCCGATTGATTTCACACCCCCATTGGTTTAAAGTCTTTGCTAGGAAGTGACACACATATGCCCCGCTTGTCTATGAGTTTGTGGCTACACTGAACATTTCAAAAGAGAAAAAATTGGCCAAGCCATGCATTTCATTCACCTTGTTCAACAAAGAATACAAGCTAACGGTGAACAAACTTGGAGTAATTTTCGGGTTGCACACGAAGGTAGAATAGAGAACATCCAATTACTCATTATATAGGGCCGATTTTTACACTGACAGAGCGGTCACGACCTACTAGAGGACATTGTGCAATGGTGTAGTGGCTTGGGATGCAGCGAAAAGAAATGTAAAATACATTGTGAGGAACGATATCAAGGCGGTGAGGATAGTTTTGTCAACTACATTTAGCGGTAGAGTTTCAAACATCCACAAATTGTACCGCAATGGCTTGTACTACTTATGGAGCATGGAGATGGGAAAGATGCTGAACATGAGGTTGGTATGCAAAAAGTGGCTCTCAACACAGAGCCAAGATAACACTCTTGGGATTTTCATTGGACCACTCCTCACTGGGCTTTGTGAAGCCCTAGGTTTGGACGGTAAGTTGAGGTGTGAAGAGAGGATCGGATTAGAGTCATGGCACCGCTTACAAAGGGTTACCTTGATCGTGCCAAGTTGACCCCAATTGATGAGGGGGAATTAGAAGCTCCACATATGCCACCACAACCCATCATCCCTGAAATTTTTCCACATTATACCACCGTCTATGATTGGAAATCCAAGCAAGCCTTTCAATACCAACTCCACCTAAAGAATGTGGCCGAACTTCGGGGACAATGAGAAGCAATTGAGGAGCTAAGAGCTCAAGGAGTCGTGTTTTGTGAAGAGCTTTGTGGCCAAAGGGATGCAATTAATGAGCTCCAAACTCAATTTTCTCAACATTCCCATCCATCATCCTATGGAGCTACAAACAATGGAGTGATGAAGAAAGGAACTCCTTGGATGACGAATCTCATGAACTAATAGCCAAAAATCAAAATCTAAATTTGGGACCCGTTGAGCTTGACAAGACTGTTATCACTTTTCCACTCAAAGTTGATAGAGAGTTGGAATATAATTGAGGCACAAAACCATATCACAACCAAAACGTGATGAATAAATTATTAATAACAAAATATTAAATATAATTAATTTGATAAAATGATTTGAATAAAAAACACAATATAAATTATATAGCTCACTATTAGTATAAGAGAAGACTAAAAAATTAGGGAAAACAATGAGATTCAACCCCTTGACATTTCTTAGGTCAAAGACATATAATTTACATTCTTATTAGCTCACATTTTATTTACTTATGTCTATATATTTTATTTATATATTTAATCATGTGCTATAAATATACACGCACGAGCAAATATATATATATATATATATATATATATATATATATATATATATATATATAAGGGATGGATGGGAGAGTGGGTACAGTTGTCCCTTAAATATTGATTAATCAATTTATGAGAATGACAAGACTGTTATGACTTTTCCACCCGAAGTTTATTGAGAATTGGAATATAATTGAGGCAGAAACCCATATGACAACCAAAACGTGATGAATAAATTATTTATAACAAAATATTAAACATAATTAATTTGATAAAATGGTTTGGATAAAACACACAATATAAATTGTACAACTCATTATTAATATAAAAGAAGACTAAAAATTTAGGGAAAACAATGAGATTCAACCCTTTGACCTTTCTTAGGTTAAAAGACATAATTTACCATCTTAGCTCACATTTTATTTACTGTCTATATATTTTTGGGAAAATAGTCCTTTTTTCCCTGAGTTATATACATATAGCACTTTTGCCCCCTGAATTATTGAAGTGGCTGGTTTTTCTCTGAAATATTAAATGGACACATTTACCCTTAAAATAAATATTTCATTTATTTTTCTTCTCCAACAAATTACGACCATAATTTAGTTCAAACCAAACAAACACTATAGCAACCAAACCGAAATATTCCAATTACAATTTAGAATTGAAACCTGATATTTAGAGTTTATTAAAATCGTGAATCGGAGGAAACGGTTCATGTTCCGAACTGAAAAAATAAAATACATTTATTGTTGAATTTAGACTATTTTAAAATAAAGACGGTTCAAAATCGCGAACCGGATCCGGAACAGCCGATTCACGGTTCAGGATCTAATTTTTTTGAATCATAATTTTAATAAATTGAAATCAAATCATTGGGTTCTAGATCTGAATCATAACCGAAAACTTTTATTTCGATTGCTTTAGTATCCAGTTCAGTTCAAACCGAACCGTGATCATCCCTACGTATACACAATAATTTGTTGGAGAAGTAAAATAAATAAAATGTTTACTTTAAGGGGAGAAATGTCAATTTAATATATCAGGGGGGAAAAAGCACCACTTTTAGAATAATTGAGGGGGCTAATGTGCTTACCTAAATAATTGAGGGGAAAAAAATGCTATAAGTATATAACTCAGGGGAAAAAAGTGTCATTTTCCTTATATTTTATTATATATTTAATCATGTGTTATACATATACACACACGAACAACTATATATAAGGGATGGGTGGGAGAGTGGGACAGTTGCCCCCTAAATATTGATTAATCAATTAATGAGAATGACAAGACTGTTATGACTTTTCCACTCGAAGTTGATAGAGAGTTGGAATATAATTGAGGCACAAAACCATATCACAACCAAAACGTGATGAATAAATTATTCATAACAAAATATTAAACATAATTAATTTGATAAAATGATTTGAATAAAAAACACAATATAAATTATACAGCTCAATATTAAAATAAAAGAAGACTACAAATTTAGGGACAACAATGAGATTCAACCCCTTGACCTTTCTTAGGTTAAAGACGACATCTAATTTACCATCTTAGCTCACATTTTATTTACCTATGTCTATATATTTTATTATATATTTATTCATGTGCTATACATATGCACGCACAAGCAACTATATATAAGGGATGGGTGGGAGAGTGGGGACATTTGCCCCCTAAATATTGATTAATCAATTGATGAGAATGACAAGAGTGTTATGACTTTTCCACTTGAAGTTGATAGAGGGTTGGAATATAATTGAGGCACAAAATCATATCACAACCAAAATGTGATGAATAAATTATTCATAACAAAATATTAAAGATAATTAATTTGATAAAATGTGTTTGAATAAAAACACAATATACATTATACAACTCACTATTAACATAAAAGAGGACTAAAAATTTAGGAAAAACTATGAGATTCAACCTTTTAACTTTTCTTAGGTTAAAGACATAATTTACCATCTTAGCTGGCATTTTATTTACTTATATTTTATTTATATATTTAATCATGTACTATATAAATACACGCACGGCCTATTATATATAGGGGATGGGTGGGAGAGAGGGCACAATTGCCCTATAAATATTGATTAATCAATTGATGAGAATAACAAAACTGTTATTAGTTTTCCACTCTAAGTTGATAGAGAATTGGAATATAATTGAGGGACAAAATTATATCACAACCAAATTAAAACGTGATGAATAAATTATTTTTCAAGTCTAGCATGGTTTCATGATAGAGAAGTTAATAAATTTGTACTCGAGTTGCCCCAATTGTTGAAAAAGAAAGTGAAAGCCGTCTAGAAAATTTAAAAAACATTATAGACCATAGAATATCAGACAAAAAGTAGCATCCAGTCTACGTCCTATCTCTAGCTGGAAATTACTCAAATACGATTCTAGGCAAACGCAAATAAGGATTTTGTTTTTCTTTTTTCGAATTAATTATTGGAAAGATATAATTGTTAATTCTTGATATCATATAGGATTATTATATACTAATTACTACAAATTTCAATTATTAATTAGACCAAATTGTATATCTTCAATTATATATATACTAATGTTCAATTGCATCCACCTGTTCCCGTGAGCCTATGTGAATCCTATGAGACCCTTTGAAAATGCACAAAAGCTACTACACGAATGCACACATGGTAGATTGTGTGCAATTCATGCTGGGTGAATTGCACACAATCTAGTATGTGTGCATTCGTGTAGTAACTTTTGTTCATTTATGAAGGGTTTCACGGGATTCAAAGAAAGAGGTGGTCTCATTTGATTATAATATAAATAAATGTGTGTGTGTGTGTGTGTGTGTGTGTGTGTGTGTGTATATATATATATATATATATATATATATGTATATATATATATATATATAATTAAGTTCCTGTGCGGTCGAGTGTTTCCCGTGCGGTTGTGCGGTGATTAATGTGCGTGAGTTTTGTACTTAAGGTGTATGAGTCTTGTGCTTAAGGTGCATGAGTTTTATGCTTAAGGTGTGTGGGTTTTGTGCTTAATGTGCGTGAAATTTGTGTTCTTAAAGTGAGTAGTTGTTGAAACTTAAGTGAGTTTTGTGCTTAAGGTGTGTGAGTTTTTTGCTTAATGTGCGTGAGATTAGTGTTCTTAAGGTGTTTTGTTTGTGTGCTTAATGTGTGTGTGTGTTGTGTACTTAAAGTGTGTCAGTTTAATGCTTAATGTGCGTCCAACTGCACGGGAAGTCATTCCCGCACCTGATCCCTTCCATGTATATATATATATATATATATATATATATATATATATATATATATATATATATATATATATATATATATATATATATATATATATATATATATATATATATAGGGTTTCTCAAGTGAAAAATGGGGTAAGATCTGAGCGGTTAATCTAATCTAGATCAACGGCTCAAAATGAATGAAATTTTTTATAATAAAAAAAACGCACTTTCTAGCCACCTTTATTAAACTCTTAAGTTGCTTCTTACAGTGTATCTTTCTTGATTTTCCTTGATTTAGTTGCTTTCTTGGATCGGTCCATGTGGCCTAGGCCCAGTATATTGATAAGTGCCAAAGATCCTTCCTTATAAGGGTCATTTTGGGGTTGTTCTATGCTTAATTGTAATGCTTTGTTCCTGATTTATGAGAAAAATGCAATAAAGTGTTCTTATTGTGTTGCAAGGCCCTATGATGTGTGCACTTTAGTGTTTTGAAGGATTCTTGGACAAAGGAGTGGCGTATGGGCTTAAATTGGAGCAATCTTGGAAGAGTGTAGCATAGCAAACAGCAGACCACCCATCACGAGCATGACATGGGTCGTGGCTCAAATCCCAGTCCCGACCACGACCCCAATCACGGTCGTGGTCGGGCACTTAGGCGCGATAAGTGACCCTGGCCACGATCGTGAGGCGGGCGTGGCAGGGGGCGCGAAAATTCTTGGAGCCCCAGAAAATGCACTTTAAAAGGAGAATTTCAATTGGTGATTATAGACTTTTGATCATTTTTAGATTTTTATCATCTTGGATATCTTTAGTCATCTCAAAACACTCTCAATATCTAGAGAGAGGAAGTGCTCTAGGGTGAAGAGTATTGACAACACTTCTTGATCTTGGAGCAATTTCTCTTCAATTATTGATTGGATTCTATCTTTGGATTGAAGTTTGGTAATCTTTCATCTTCTATTTCTCAATTTCATCTTCATCTCAATGCTTTACTTCAATTCATTTTGTTTTCAATCTAGCATCATGAGTGGCTAATCTCTAGGGATTGGATTGTGATTTCATTGGAATGTGTCTTAATGTGATTATCAATTCATGAATTGGAATTGTGTTTGCGAATATTGCTTGATTTCATGTTGGAAATGGAAAGATTGATTTGTATCTTTGGAGTTAGGGCCCAATTCCTTTGATAATATAGGTGATAAGAGTCTAAAAGTTTATAATTTCACATTGCATTTAAGCTTATTTTCCTTGTTATTTGTTATAATTTTGTCCGAAGTATCCTCATTTGATTCATTTGTGTGCTTATGAGTAATTCTTGATGATTTAGATGAATTGAGTGATTTTTGGGGCATTTCGGATGTATGTAGAGTCAATGGGAGTCAATGAGAAGCTATGAAGATGGAGAAACACCTTTTAGAGAGCCAAATTATGGTGTGTTTATTGGTCTTGGTCATTTGGACAAACAAAGGCAAAAGTGGAGCAAAAGAGCAAGAAGTTGAAATTTCCGCACAAATCGTCCACTTCTCGGTATTTTGATCATATCTCTGCGTAGGAATGTCCAAACCAAGTGAATTTTATATCATTAGAAAGCTAACTTGAAGGGCTACAAATTTATTTCAAGAACCAAAGGCTAATTCAAAGTTTTTGAGGATGAAAACTGGACTAGAAGACGACCTCAGTGCACAGGCAGTGCACACTGCCTGTGGCCACGGGTCTGGCCACACCCGTGGCCACTGGGCAGTGTGCCCTGCATTTCTGGCCACGGGTGAAGCCACGCCTGTGGCCACACCCGTGGCCAGCCCTCTGCAACTTTTTGCAGCCCGTTTTTTTACCCTTTTAAGGGGATTTTTCCACCCCAAAACATATCTTTCATTACATCTTTCATTTCCCTTTCATTTCTCTAGTTAGGGTTAGTTTAGAATAGCTTATATTAGTGTAGATTTGTGGTTCCTTTCCATTTCCAAGCTCAAGAACATTGCAATTCTTGGATTTCAAGACTTCAATAGAGAAGTTTTCTATTTATCTCTTCTCTTTACTTTTCATCTATGCTTTCAATTACTCTTTTAATATTGTGTATCTATTATTATATTATGAGTAGCTAAGTATTTTGGGACTAGGATTTGGTTTGATTTCTTGCTATTGATGCCTATTTGAGTTGTATTGCATAAAGGGGATTATTTGGGTGATCTAGGGTTGTTGTGTGAAATGGGTTTGTTGAGAAATTTGTGTATGATTGTTGGATCCCAATTATATGCTTGATTTGGAGTGTGTTTGTTGCTATGAGAGTAGAGCTTGTACACTAGCCACACATTCACACACTTAATGCCCAATACGAGAGTATTTCGGGTATTAAGGAGAATTTATGCCTTGTGTTCTTGCTTGGGCAACCTTGGGTTGAATTGCCACGAGGGTGGAGTTTAAGGTTAGGTTGCAAGTCCAAATAGCTACGAGGGTGGTATTCGGACACTTTTGTGCATCTCTCTTACCCTTTGTCTTGTTTAATTCCCTAATCTTTAGTACAATATTTGGCATCTTAGCTTGAATCAACCAAGTCCCGATCCTTTGTTTTACTTGTCTTATTTGTTATTAGCTTAATCATATCAAACCAACTCTTTATCGATAGGTCTAGCTTCTAAAAGGGTAGTTTTAGCTTGTGCTTAACTCCACTTTACATCAATTCCTAACATTACAAGAGCCATCTCCAGTGGAACGATATCTAAACTCTATACTGTGATTTGATACTTGATGGATGCGTGAAAAACGTCCACATCAAATTTGGCGCCGTTGCCGGGGATGGCTTGGTTTTGATTGTTTTGTGGTAGTTAACATTGGTGAATGACTATTCTAGGAGATTAGACCATTTTTTTTTCCTTTGTTTTTATTTGCTTTATGTGTTCAGGTGCTAATTGCTCAAATATGTATGGGTATGAGTTTCAAAGATCCTTACCACCATTCCAAATTCCTCCTTATGGATACGAAATGAATTGGAATATGAGTCAAACATATGGAGGAATGGAACAACAAGAACCACATCTCAATCTTGCCTACATGAGTCAAGAAGCTTTTCAAGGTGGCACACCACCATTTACTATGCCACAACCTTTATGGTGCACCATTTGTGGAGGAGCACATGATGCCGAAAATTGCTATACATTGGCTCCTAACTACCAACATTTGTGCCAATTTCAAGAGCCCTCTTACCAAGAGCCTCAACAAGGATGTCAATCCCTTGACCAAGAGCCGGAGATGATGTCCAAGTTGATGAGTTTGATAATGCAAACGTCTTCACGAGTGGATGAGTTACAAACTCAATCGGAAAACATGATGGCTCAAGTACAAAGTTGGGCAACTCAAGAGCCGATTCAAGATTCATTGTCCAATGAAGAGGTTCAACAAGAGTTTCCCTTATCTAATGAAGGGGATGAGGTTGTTAGAGATGAGAAAGTAAGGGAAAATCTTGAAAATGAAGTGCTTGAAGAGTGTCTTGAATCCAATCATTTTAATGAAGAAGATGACAAGATTGAGACTCAAATTGAGATTCAAGATAATGGTGGCAAGGAATCTTTGCAAAATGCCCCATTTGAGGAAGAAGTAAATGAGAGTGAAGTTGATAACATACAAGGTGAATTTGATGAATGCTCTCCAATGGATGATACTCTCATTAGTGAAGACTTTAGAAGAGTGTGGGAACCGGGAGGAGTTGATGTTCTTGAAAGTGGAGGCCCACATTGGCCTATATTTGAATCAACGGATTCCCACTTTTTATTGGTGCATGAGAAAGATCAAAGACTCTCCTTATTTGCAATTGAAAAGGAAAGTCAAGAAGAGAAAAGAAGTGAAGACCAAGAAAATGATCAAGCTTTTGAGTATTATCAAGACCCAATCTTTAGGAAGAAGACCTAATTTGATTTATGGATAAAAAATGGATTTGAGGAAGGAATATTCTTGGAGTTTGATTTGGATGAGCTTAGAGTCTTAAACTTTCAAGTGGTGAAGATGAGCTTAATGGAATTTATTGATGGCCACCACTTGAAGAAATACCTAGAAGAAAAGGTTGATAGAAAGATGGGAATTTTTCTCCTTCAATCCATTGATGGTTGAACACTTGAGAGGTTGAGTCGAGCTAGCGACGTTAAACTTAGCGCTTCATGGGAGGCACCCCATGTTATCTTTCACTTTATTGCATTTTATCTTATTTTTTCTTTATATTTTGAATTTTGATTTATTATGCTTTCACTTGTGCTTTCATGTGTATATTCCCTTGACTCTAGGAGTGACACTAAGGAGTATACTCAATTCCAAGAAGGCTTCATGATGATTCTTTGGCACAAGAAGATTCATTAGGGGAGTCTCATCTACCTTCTCTACTTTCTTTAAATGTGTTTAGTGCTTTACTTAATGTAGATAGTAGAGATTGTGCTCCTTGTGCTTATTGTGCTACCATTTTCTCCCCTCGTGCTTTATTTTCTTTCACATCGAGGACGATGTAGACTTTAAGTGTGGGGGAGGGGATAATTTGGGTGTTTTCTAAAAAAATTTGAACTAAAAAAAAAAATTGAACTTTTTGAAACCTTGCTTGGATGACTCATTGTGCTTTGCGTTGAATAAATTGCCTTTATATACTTGAATTTGTGATTACTCCCCTTTGTTGGTTTGTGGTTTGCTTGGTAGAACTTGTTACAATGCAACTTGTGATTGATGAGTCAAGGTGTAACACATGATTGATCTATTCCCTTGCCAATGACTTTGTTAACCACCTAATAATTGAATAAATTCTTGATCTTGTGTGTTGTGCATTGCTAGTGAAGGCTTATGTGAGATTCCGGTAATGGTTGTTTTGCTAGAACTTGCCTCATTACTCTCTAAGTGAAATCTAAGATTTGCATGTTTTGAAATGATTTAGGCAATTTTTGTTTAGCCCAAGCCTTTAAGCCTACCCTTGTACACATATGTTTACCCCTAGTTGTCGCCGTTGAGCCTTTTCTATTTGTTCAATAAGTGCTAAGCACCTAATCCCCTTTGTGTTTGTTCTTCTTGTGTTAACCCTTGTCATTTAACCCTTAAACTTTAGTCAAAATATTTCCCTCCACCCTTGAGAGAATAGTGCACTTGTTCTTTTTGTTGGAAGTGATTCTTTTTCTTTTTGGAGCTTGTTTTGTTAGCAACACTCTCTATAATGTTATCTAAGTGTGATGGTCTAGATTTATTGAAAAAGTATCTTTGTTGATTTAAAAAAAAATTAAAAAAAAAAAAGAGAAAAAAAAGATGAGAAAATTGATAAAAAAAAAAAAGTCACGAAAATGTTGAAAAGAGATGAAGAAATGAAAAAGAAGAAGTTCAATAAAAGTTTGATAGTTTGCTTTGAAAATTGTTCTCAACCTCCACTACTTTAGAGTGTTGTTTTGTGTTTAGTTGTTAGTTGCTCCTTAGTTCTTTGATGTCATATCTCTTCCAATCTCAATTGTGAATAAGTGCAAAGTTCTCTCTTTTGTTTGATTTCCTTACCCCTTCTTTGTCAACCATTCACCCTTAGCCTCATTACAAGCCTAATAAAAGTCCTACTTGATCTTAGCATGCAATCTTAGAGTTGAACTAGTGGGAGTATGAAGGGCAAGCCTATGGAATCTCATTCAAAAAGTCAAGTTTTGCATTATCTCAACTTAGTATTTGTGCACACTTGATCCTCACGTTCTATAATAATCTTGGTGCTTGGTTATTGGCTTGAGAATGGAACTTGTGTGGAATGCTAAGATAATTCTTGAAACAAGTTGTGTTGTGTCGAGTTGGATTGTGGTTTGTTAAGTTGTGCACAGTGGGAGTATGATCAACTTCAGTACTATATTGGTGGGGTTTAATCCTTGTTTTTGCTTGAGGACAAGCAAAGGTTTAAGTGTGGGGGAGTTGATAAGAGTCAAAAAGTTTATAATTTCACATTGCATTGAAGCTTATTTTCCTTGTTATTTGTTATAATTTTGTCCGAAGTATCCTCATTTGATTCATTTGTGTGCTTATGAGTAATTCTTGATGATTTAGATGAATTGAGTGATTTTTGGGACATTTCAGATGCATGTAGAGTCAATGGGAGTCAATGAGAAGTTATGAAGATGGAGAACACCTTTTAGAGAGCCAAATTATGGTGTGTTTATTGGTCTTGGTCATTTGGACAAACAAAGGCAAAAGTGGAGCAAAAGAGCAAGAAGTTGAAATTTCCGCACAAATCGTCCACTGCTCGGTTTTTTGATCATATATCAGCGTAGGAATGTCCAAACCAAGTGAATTTTATATCATTAGAAAGATAACTTGAAGGGCTACAACTTTGATTCAAGAACCAAAGGCTAATTCTAAGTTTTTGAGGGTGAAAACAGGACTAGAAGACGACCTTAGTGCACAAGCAGTGCACACTGCCTGTGGCCACGGGTCTGGCCACGGCCGTGGCCACACCCGTGGCCACTGGGCAGTGTGCCCTGCATTTCTGGCCACGGGTGAAGCCACGCCCATGGCCACACCCGTGGCCAGCCCTCTGCAACTTTTTGCAGCCCGTTTTTTACCCTTTTAAGGGGATTTTTCCACCCCAAAACATATCTTTCATTACATCTTTCATTTCCCTTTCATTTCTCTAGTTAGGGTTAGTTTAGAATAGCTTAGATTAGTGTAGATTTGTGGTTCCTTTCCATTTCCAAGCTCAAGAACATTGCAATTCTTGGATTTCAAGACTTCAATAGAGAAGTTTTCTATTTATCTCTTCTCTTTACTTTTCATCTATGCTTTCAATTACTCTTTTAATATTGTGTATCTATTGTTATATTATGAGTAGCTAAGTATTTTGGGACTAGGATTTGGTTTGATTTCTTGCTATTGATGCCTATTTGAGTTGTATTGCATAAAGGAGATTATTTGGGTGATCTAGGGTTGTTGTGTGAAATGGGTTTGTTGAGAAATTTGTGTATGATTGTTGGATCCCAATTATATGCTTGATTTGGAGTGTGTTTGTTGCTATGAGAGTAGAGCTTGTACACTAGCCACACATTCACACACTTAATGCCCAATACTGTGTTCTTGCTTGGGCAACCTTGGGTTGAATTGCCACGAGAGTGGAGTTTAAGGTTAGGTTGCAAGTCCAAATAGCTACGAGAGTGGTATTCGGACACTTTTGTGCATCTCTCTTACCCTATGCCTTGTTTAATTCCCTAATCTTTAGTACAATATTTGGCATCTTAGCTTGAATCAACCAAGTCCCGGTCCTTTGTTTTACTTGTCTTATTTGTTATTAGCTTAATCATTTCAAACCAACTCTTTACCGATAGGTCTAGCTTCTAAAAGGGTAGTTTTAGCTTGTGCTTAACTCCACTTTACATCAATTCCTAACATTACAAGAGCCATCTCCAGTGGAACGATATCTAAACTCTATACTGTGATTTGATACTTGATGGATTCGTGAAAAACGTCCACATCAATAGGATTTATAATTCTTGACAAGATAAGGGTCCTGGCGCGAATTGAAGGCTCCACAAGCTTGGATATGAGACATCGGAGCAAACAAAAGCACCCAAACGGGATTGCATATAAGGAAGACAACCCAAGGAGCCTACAAGTAGGGAAGGCGACCTAATGTGGCATCGTGCCTCAAGAACAAATAAAATCTTAGTTGGGTCCGCACGAAGGGAAGGCAACCTAACGGGTACGCGCGGAGGGAAGGCAACCTAACGGGTCCGCGCGGAGGGAAGGCAACCTAACGAGTCCGCGCGGAGGGAAAGGGATGAAAATTCCTAGTTGGTCTCGCATGGAGTAAAGGCGGCCCAACAGGTCTGCATGTAAGGAATGCGGTGAAAGTTCCTAGTTGGGCCCGCACAGAGGGAATGCAGCCCAATGGGTCCACATGTAGGGAAAAGCAATCATTATCGTGTGGACCGTGACCACACATCTGTGTGGACCACAGTCTAAAAACACATCAAGTATATTATTCTAACTCATAAAATACCCCCCTGGGCCCGTGACCCAGGCGGGGCGGGCTAAAAAGCCTGCCTCCTAGCGGGTCGAATATTAAAGAACCCGCCCCCTACCTACGACGGGACGGGACGGGTCGACCCAGTGGGTAAAATTCATTTTTGACGGCTCTACTTACCCATGTAAAGATCTCTAGCATCTAAGTAGTTAGCAGACACGTGTATGACCAATAATTAAGGCAAATTAGAGTCACACACTTGTCAAGCATCTGGAGGGGCATCTACATTATAAATAGGCCCCCTTATTTCCTCTTTAGACATCATCCCTTAATTCACTATATCCCTCTTGGTCCAATGGCTTGTGATCATTAATTCCAATAGGAATAGGAATAGGATTAGTATGGTTCAATTCTCCATAACTACAATATTATTCGTAGTCCTCTATTTGGGCTATAATATTTATTATTTATTTATTCTTTAGACTATAATATTTATTATTTATTTATTCTTTGGGATGTTATCTCGGGCATTAAGCGTCCCCAATTTATGGTGGATTTGGTCTCGACAAAATTATCAATATAAAATACTTGTTGACCTATAGAAAAGTAGGCTTATTGGTGTAATATGCATACCTTGTAACAATTATATTCAAAGTTTTAAAACTTGACCAAAAAAAAAAAAAAAAAAGGGACACATACCTTTTTGAGTTTGTGTTTTATGAAAATTATACCTAATTATAGTATATAACTCTAAAAATAACTTATTTCTCTTGATTTAAGTATTAATTGGTGACTATAATATTCGAACATGCTTTTATATTGTAAAATATTTGTTGAATGCTTAATTTTAAACTTTTACTTGTATAAAGTAGACATTTTCATACATTATGGTTTTTTTTTTTTTTTTATAAATAATGTTATGTTATCATTTTTAAATAATTTGTACCTAAACTCAAGAAATTAAATATGGGCAAGATTAGGTTTGTTCTTGTGTTAGGAATTATAATTGTTACAACATACAAATGTATGATATTAATTTGTCAAATTTTAGAAGTTTTAATATAATTATTGTGCATTGTTTATTTGTTTAGTGTTGTTGTCACAAAACACAAAGATTTGTGTTTTCTTTACCAAGTTTTAAAGATTTAGATATAATTGTCAAAAAAATTGTAAAAAATTAAACTTTTTATACCATTAAGCTTGAAAAGTATTATATATTTGAAATTTGTCTCAGGTGAGATGGTCCTACATAAATTTTTGTAATTTGTGAATATATAAAGTACATGTAAAACCATACTCAACTTTTAACTTTTGGCGAACTTGAACTTAAGATGTTTATAAGAGTTTATTTTGAATTTAGTCACTAACTACTAATTTTAATATATTTCATACTTAACTTTGATGAAAGTTTCAAATTGAATTTTTCGGTACCAATTCGATCTATCTCATTTTTGTAGTTTTTGAGAGTTTAAAAGGCATATTAATATATTGCTAATTAATAGCAAAATTGTCATTGTTAACATTTGTTAATTAGCATATTTACTCTACAGTTTGATTTAAACATGATATTCAACACCTTGTTCCAATGGAGGTAGTCAAAGAAAGATAAGTACGAATGAAATTTAACACGTAGGTGTCATGAAAATGTTATGAAATTAGTAAAGAATGAATAAATTAAAATTATAATCAAAGTTAATGTTAAAATTGACAAAATTATTAGTTGATATGAAATTAATTAATGTTTAAGTAAAAGTATTAAAAACAATTAATGATGTACTTCCTTCTTTTGATAACTTCCGTGCACCAATGGAGCACTGTGATGTTCAGACCACAGAATATTTATTTTTCTTAAATTTAAATATTGACTTTTTTATTAAAAAATAATATTTTGTGTGGGTGTAACTGTATTTATTTATTCAATATTATTTAGATTTAACTATAGCATCTATAGGGTGACTATTGACTACTGTGTATTTGTTGGCTCATTCAAAACTTCTCACCGCACACTTTTTTATTTTAAAAATATAAATGAAAGGTTGGAGGTTAAACTGACGTCAGTTGACCATAAAGTCTTGAGCCTCATCTCACAATCTTTATACATAAAAATTTGGCTTGGTTGACAATTTAATGATAGACTTATGCGGTTTATAAGAGGATTTCTATCTTTTTGAGAAAAGCGGGTTTAGCATCGTGAAAATAAAGAGACTCAAAAGTAGCAGTGAGGGTCATACATTTTATAAAATAAAAATAAAAATGTAACACTTTTAAAATAAAATGCAATACTTTTGAAAAATAATATTTAAGGGTTTAACAATTACTTATAAGAAAACATGTAATATTAATTAAGATGAATTGATGAAGCGCGATATGGTCATATATGAGAGGGAAAGCTTGAAGGTTTACTGAACGATGTGAAAACATAATACATTGAGGAAAAAAGAGCAGCAGACATATATAGGAAGCAAAGCTAGGCTAAAGACGGTTATAACAAACTAATCGAAAGAAAAGACAATAACACCCTTTGACAAGTTAGCCTCGTTCACCACCTTTGACAAATAATATTGAGAAGATTGCATGATATTTGATTTCCAAAATGTGAGAAAGAGAAGTTGTTGAGATTTATGTGCATGAGCTTGCATAAGTAGAGTTTGTGGCATGAGAAAGAAGTTGCATGAGTTATATCTATATGCTATCTACTGTGAGGAAAACTTGTTTTGGAGGACCGTTAGGACTATGTCCTTTCAGAAGAAAAGAGAAAGAAAGAAGTTTGAGAAAGAAAGAAACGGTCAAAGAGGACTGACAAATATTTTGAAAGTGACTTGGTCGATACTCCCGAGTAAGAAACGGTCATTGAGAACCGACAGATATTTAGAAGTAATGAGGTCGATATTCCCGAGTTACTAGGTTGGTGACTACCCAGTGGGCTTGGAATCCCGGTTAGGGGGTGTGCACAATGAAAGTACGATACCTGATTCCACAGAGAAAGAAAGAAAGATTAAAGAACCACCAGTACCCGTTCTGTGGGCGAGTTGAGTATGTGACCGGCTAGATTGCCGAGCCGGTTAGGTTCATTCACGAGTTGTGAAGGTCCTACCTCCCCCACGAGTTAGAGGTTCCGTTGTTACGGATGTGGTGGCTGCACGAGATTTCACCGTTCTCTAGGGTTTCGCTACGGCAGAGTACCTACCTCGCACAAGAAGAGAAAAGAGAATCATGAGAAAGTTTGAGAAAGAGGAAAGAAAGCAAGTAAGAAAGAAGGAAGAGAAAACGAGTCAATGTGACTCAACAGAAACCTCCACAGAAAAAGAATTTCCTTTTTATTTTAGAGCGAGAGTATATATATATATTTATACTTATAGCATCATGATATGTATTATTACGTGACTTGCATGATTTACATTTAAAGCATGATGAGATGTATTGCCTTTATTATTGTTTGTTGAGTTGGCATGATATCACTAGATTGCTTGTTGAGTTGGCATGATAGCATGAGATTACTTGTTGAGTCTAAGTATCTTTTATCTATCAGTTGAGCATGAGATTGTATGCTAAGCTATGTTTAGAGTTATTTGTTGAAGCATGAGATTTGTGTTTAAGTTGAGTACTTGAGAAAGCATGTTTATGTATTGAATAGGTTGCAAGCATATAGAGATGTTTTTATAAGCATGATTTGAGTTTATTGTTAAGTGTTGAAAGTACATGAGATTATGTGTGCTTGCCAAATGATTTTCAAAATCTATATCTATAGTACTTTACAGGGTTGAGTGGCTTTATACTTAGCATTAATTTGCTAACGGATTTATTTTCTACTTGTTTTTATAACCGTTTTTCAAGTGGGCCCAGTGTTTGAGTGCGCACGAGTTAGTTGTAGTGCGTAGTTGTTTTATGGTAGATTCTAGATTAGTTTCTAGCTTAGATTCTATCCTGAACTTGATGATTAATTGATAGTTTGATCTTTTGTTGGTGCTGGACACTGGGGTTGTTCCCCAAGTTTTTAAAAGGTTGTTGTTAACAAGCTATGACTCTAGTTAGATTCCTTTTTGTAGCCTGTGCAGTCACCGTGGGTGGTGACTGTGGCGGTAACACCCGTTGGATGGTTTTTGATGAATTTAAATTATTTAATCTTATGTTTAATCTTGTTTAGTTTATCTTTTGAAGTTAAGTATTTGGGATTTAGTTTATAGAAAAGTGGGGTGTTACAGGTCGGACATCCCATCCTGGGTTAAATCAATTTATTGATTGGTAAAGAGTGATCACCTGATCAGTAGCGTGTAAACCATCTATCATGTTAGAGGTCTGATCTATTGATCGGTCAGTTTTTACCTCATAAATCTCCAAAGTCCTACGGGTTAGGCAAATCAACCAGTGGTACACCGGTACTGTAGACTCGATCGGGTTGCTTCCCGATCATCGGCACTGTGAGTATGGCCAGGTGCATTGGCATCCTAAGTTCGATCAGGTCATTTTCCGATCGCAATCAAAGTTAAAAAGCGAACAGAACCCATCTTATCTACTCCCTTATGCTGACGACTCTCGCACCTAAGGGAGTGGGGGGCTGCATCGTAGAGTAGCTCGTTCTCTTCGCTAAAGTATTTCCCGAGTAGATCGGTCGAGTAGCGCGTTCGTCAAGTAGCACGTTCGTTTCACTAAAGTATTCCACGAGTAGATCGGTCGAGTAGCGCGTTCGTTTTGCTAAAGTATTTCCCGAGAAGATCGGTCGAGTAGCTCGTTCGCTTCGCTGAATTATTTCCTGAGTAGAACGGACGAGTAACTTGTTCGCTTCGCTAAAGTATTTCCCGAGTAGATCGGTCAAGTAGCGCGTTCGTCAAGTAGCCCGTTTCTTTCGCTAAAGTATTTCCCGAGTAGATTGCTCAAGTAGAGTGTTCGTTTCGCTAAAGTATTTCCCCAGTAGATCGGTCGAGTAACTCATTCCCTCGGCTAAAGTATTTCCCGATTAGATCGGTCGAGTAACTCGTTCACTTCGCTAAAGTATTTCCCGAGTAGACCGACTTAGCTCGTTCGCAAAAGCGCTTCTTGAGTAGACCGACTTTCCCGTTCTCGTCGTCACTTCCCGATCAAAACCGACCTTCCCGGTCTCGTCATCGTTAGACCTTCGGGTCTCTTAGCGACCCCTTCGCTTGGGGGCTCTCGGTTTATAAACTAAGCGTAAAAGGGAGCAAACTCCCAATTCAGCTGATTGTCATTTTCGGAACGCATCTCGCTATCGCTAGACCATCGGGTCTCTTAGTGTCCCTCCACCCGGGACTCTCGGTTCGTAAACTGAGTGCAAAAAGGGGGAAATCTCCCCGACCAAATAATTCTTAGTTTCAAAAAGCAAGTCGTAGTGACTAGTGCGGTAATCAAAGCCAGCCAGGCACGATCGTCTAAAAACAATCTTAAGTTCGAGTAATCTAGATCATAGTTTGACCGAGCTCAAATCGGTTAGCCCGAGTAAGGCGGGAAAAGCGTTCCCGTCTGCGATCCGCGCGGTTCGATTAGGTCCCTGGACCGTGAATAAAATCAATCTCTCGATTGGTAAGAAGTAATTAGTAAGTTTCCCTGCAAACCCATTCTCTTGATTAGGCGATTTTGATCTTTAGATCGCGAGTAAGTCCAATCTCCCGATTGGTGCAAACTGATCCGTAGATCGGTGCAAACTGATCCGTAGATCGGTGCAAACTGATTCGTAGATCGGTGCAATTCAGATTCTTTTGTCACACGAGAGTTTGACCTCCCGGTCATAGTCGGCAGCCCGATCGTTGGATCGGAAAATTCTGACCTCGCAACTCGTGTTGCAAAATATACCCCTAGGTCGAGCAACCCCTTTCAGTCCACCAGACTATGCTCAAAGTTGTGCTCTTTTTTTCCTTATCTAAAGTTTTTTTCCCACTGGTTTTTTATTAGGTTAAGGTTTTTTAACGAGGCAACCTGCGCATGTCACGGACCGTATAGCCAGATTTTCCAGCTCGAACCCTTTCTCATTAACTCATCGTTTGGGCATGGACTGGGGGCTTCTTGATAGGTTATATACATCGGGTTCGAGTTCCCGATACATCCGAGTTCCCGTTTTATAGTCGGGTCGGGGTCGAGCGGTTCGGGACCCGATCTACGGGTCAAAGCTAGAGATGGCAGGTCAAACCCGCCATCCCTTGTACCTATAAAAGGGCTTTTAGCCCTTCAAATTAGGGGTTCTTCTTCCCCTTTCTACTCTCTCTCTCTCTATATATATACACTCTTTCCTCCCCTTTCTCCCTAAGAAAGCACACAAGAACAAACATTAATAAAAGAGTATTTGAGCCTATATTCTTGCAATTATCATGATTGTTCATACATTTACATACATGTACATACATCCTACTATGCGGGAATTAGTACTATCAGGAACACTTGTGCTTAACTAGGTGACAGGCATCACAAGCTAAATTCTTAGCAGAAGACATCGAAATATCAATCAAAAGATGCAATTTATTTATTGGGAAATTCCCCAAGCATTGGTGCCAAACGTCGGCACTAGTACATTGCATATCAAAGTGTTTATGGCTAGCAATAGATTGCTCCAATGGCTTAAACAACATATACAACCCCTTCTCTACTCTAGCAAAATCTGTTGGAAAAATAACTAGAAAATGGCATGGAAAGTAGCTATTTTTTGATACAAATATTAGTGGGGTCCATTTCTGATTTGGGTCCGGTCAAAGTGAATTTGGGTTCTTCGTAGTGAGACGAAGAGATTGATATATTGTATGCTCAAAACGGATAATGGGTAAATGAGAAATTGATTCTCAAAAGGTAGACCCATTTAAGTTGGAAAATGAAGGTGGAAAAGCTTTAAAGAAGCTTTTGTCCCACATTGGTTTGAGAAGTGGGTTTGCACCACTATATATACGAGAGCCTTTTTAAGACATATTGAATTGTTTAGCATAGAGGTTTTCTCTCATGCGTAGGGGAGGGCATGCAAATCGAATCTCAAAATGAGTTTGAAAAGGCTTGACTCGTGTGTATGCCGGCACCTTGGATGTATCTTATTAGTTACAGAATTAATTCTTAAGTTATGGAGGTTACAATGACTGGTGTTATTATCATTTTTAGTGCCATAATTAAATGTTATTTAATCCATCAACTCCTATATAAGTTGTGGTTGAGCAGCAGATTTTAGATACAATATATCCTACGTTTTAGTTATCAAAACTCTGCTCAACCTTTCTTCGCATCCTCATGTGTTCATCCATTGCTCTTGTTCGTTAGGGTTCTATAGTTTGAGTGCTCAAACTTAGAATCGTAGTATATTTTATCCTAAGAAACTTAGGGTACAACGCTTCTAGCACATTTGGGAGGTAACAAATAAGGTTTTAAGGAGAGAGTGTTTTGCTCGACTCGTACTAACTACCCTAAACCTTTTCCTACTGCTTGTGCTTGTTATTTTTTTTCCAGAAATAATCTTTTTTCGTAGGATTATTTATTAACAAAATCAGTTATCATCCCACGAATCCCCTGAAGCAGGAGATCAGAAGCAAAAATCAATTTGTAAGGGGAACACTGGAGTAGTTTACTTACATATATACTATGTTAAACTTGAATGATAGAATATGCAAAGCATCTCTCAACCACAGACTATTACCAAGCTTTATACTCCCCACCTGTTTAACAGTAATATGATTAGGCAAGTTTACCTCCGCTCCCTCAACATCATGATAAACATCAAAGAATTCAAATGAACATACAATATGATCCGTAACTCCGAAATCTAAAATCCAAGTATAAGAACATAATGAAATGGAATTAATGTGAGTAATAGTGCACTTTCCTTCATTTGTAGATTCCACCTCACTGAATTTAGGAATGAGGGAGACCGTTGATGCCTAGTGTGTAACAACCCAAAATTTCATTTTATAAATCCAGTATTAAGAAATCCTAAAGTAGTTTTTCACTCCATTAAAAAATTTTGCGAGCCATCGGTGTTTGAATAAAAATAATTTTGTTCCATTTTAAAGTTAATTCGACACCGAAGAAATAAATTTCATTCAAAAATTCCAAAGTTTTCGGGTACTTTGCGTACCAAGATTTAAATCGAGAATTTTACCCGAATGAGACCGGGAGAATTAAAAAGGAAATTTTGAACAAGTGTTCATCCATGTAGCTTTTGGGAAAATTCACTTTCCACCCCAAAGTAATAAAGAAATATAATTTTTAGTCTATGGTTCATGATACGTGGTGGACCACAAGACATCCAAAAATCCCTTCCAAAGTCATCTTTTAGCTTGGGGAAATTACCCCTTTGCCCCAACCAATCATTGTGTATCATCCTAGGATTTTGAACCCTATATAAACTCTTCATTCCATCACATTTTCCTAATCTCATTTTCATTGCCTCTTCCTCACATTTGTCTGCCAACATCCAAGGAGAAAAGCTCCAACCTAGTAAGCTTGTTCATCCTCCTTTCTAGCATCATTTCTCTTCTAGTTTTCTTTAGTCTTTAAGAATATAGGCTAAGGATTGAAGGTGTGTTAGGAAGTGTAGGTTGTGAAGGAGGCTCAAGCTAGACCAAGAGGAAGAAGAGATCCACGCAAGAAGAAGAGGTCTACAAGAGGTATAACCCCATGGATTCCTCTCTAGTTTTGGCTCTGTGAAACCTAGTATTGAGTATAAATGAGTAGAAATTATGAGTTTTTAATGTGTTTAAGTTTGGAAGTGATCTAAGATGTGTTTGTGATTTGTTGGAATTGTTTTGGAAGTGTTTGGCCAAGTTTATGCAGGTAGAAGTCTATCTGGTGCACAACACAGTGTGTACCAGATCAGAGTGGCGGCCCTAGCGGCGGCCCATCAGAAGGGCCGCCGGCTAGATCCGTGCTACCACGGGACTAGGGCGCGGCCCTTGGAGAGGGCCGTTGTCTAGTCCCGGCACTTTAACGGGGCTCATGGGCGGACCATGAGGAGTCCCGCCCCAGGTCCCTGAGTTTGTACTGTGAAGGTTTTGTGCAGTGGCTGGGCCCTTATGGCTCAGCTACGTGTCGTTTCGGACCGAGTGTTACGGGCCCTTGTGGCTCGGCTCTTCGGGATCATCTTGACGCACGTTTTGGCTTTGATTTCATTGAATTTGGATTAAAAACAAGTATGTTAAGAAGGATTTTGTGAAGAAATGTTACACAGTGCATATTTTGCTAAACTCTCTGTGTTTGAGAAATTGTTGATTTTGTGATCAAATAATGATTTTATTGAGTAAAGAAGCATGATCCTTTGAGAATTGGATTTATTATGAAAGCATGACTAAATTGTATTATTTGATCAATGAGAATAGAAGCATACTTGTTGAGTGAAATGTATAGAAATTGCTATTTTACAAACCGAGCATGTTGATATATTTTTGAATACTTCATGTTAGTGTATACATGAGTTAAAAGCATGTTATAGAGCATATTGACATTTCACATTATGCATATTTCGAAAATGCATAAGGGACCAACGTGAGTCCAAGAATACTTTCAAAAAACCATAAGCATGTGGTATATCATTATTTGATGCGTTGAGAAATAATAGAATTGTTGCATGCATGAGATTGATGCATGAGAGATATATTTATGTATTATCTATATCGGTGAGGTTTTGGAGGATACCGTTTGGACTATGTTCCTCTCGGGAGATATTCATGGACATTGCGGTCCCGGAGTATGTAACGCGGCGTATTCCCACGTTACGAGGTTGGAAACTTCCCACCAGGCTTGGAATCCTGGTTAGAGGGTGTGCACACTAATATTTCGATACCTGATTCCACAGAGTTTAAACCACGAGATTGGTTTCGTAGACGGTAGGAGATATTGGGTCGGAATTATGCCGTTCCCGATGGAGTAAGTCACACTTCTGTGAAACCCTAAGCCGTCTACGAGTATAAGAGAAAGAAAGAGAGTCAACAGAGACTCAAGAAAGAGAGTCAACAGAGACTCAAGCATGAGAGTCAATTTAGACTCGATAGAAAAAGAGAGTCAAGAGAGACTCGAGAAAGTAACAAAGAAACCTCCATAGAAAGTACTCTATTTTATATATGAGTGTATGACTATATTATTGCACTAAATTGCATAAGAACATGGATATTTAAACGCACTAGATTGCATATGTGTATGAGTATAATGTTGCACTAGATTGCATAAGAGTATGCTTATATTGTTGCACGAGATTGCATATGAGTAAGAGTATAATGTTGCACTAGATTGCATAAGAGTATGATTATATTGTTGCACGAGATTGCACATGAGTATGATTAAATTGTTGCACGAGATTGCATAAGAGTATGATTATATTGTTGCACGAGATTGCATACGAGTAAGAGTATATTGTTGCACTTGATTGCATAAGAAGCATGATCATAATGCTATACATGTTTGTATATGAATAGAGCTTCGTAAAATATTGTTATTTGAGAAGTTTAACTTGAGATGTTCCTTGAGCATGATTTCATGATGTAGTAGAAGTTCTACTTAAAAAGTTATGTGATAAAAGCGTGATAGCATGTGAACATCTATTATATGATCTTTAAACATGATCCTATCTGTGAGCATGAATTGCTTGATAAGTTAATTGAGAAGTCCATATGTATAAGAATATACGTGATTAGTCTTATCCATATATAAGCGTGCCAGCTGATATTATAGGGTGAAAGCATCTAGAAAGTATGTGATAATCTAGAGATACTTGAGATTAGTTTATTGATACAATGATATCAAATGTCTTCCATGTATATGCTAGACTGCTTTACAGGGTTGAGTGTGGTTATACTTAGCTTCGTGCTAACGGGTTTTTTCCTGTTTTTCTGTGTGTTGCTTGCAAAACCCCTTTCAGGTGGGCCCAGCAGTGAGAAGAGATCGAGTTAGATTAGTCTCTTAGTCTGAGCTGTCTAAACTCTAGTTCTACTTATGATGTCATTATGGATTTAGACTTATGACCCTATACTTTATGATGATGTTTGTAAACTGTTTTGGGGTGACGTATTTCCCCCTTACTTTTCAGTATTCATTTTAGTACCCAGACTTAATCGTATGTTATAGTTTTACCCCTTAGCCTGTGCAATCACCAAGAGTGGTGGTTGTGGCGGTGACACCCTCACTACTTTCATCTAATTTTTCGCTGCTTAGATTGTGTTAATAACCGTTTAGAGAGATAATTAAGAGTTAGAAAACTGGGGTGTTACATAGTGGAACCTAAAGGCTACCCTATTTGACTTTGAAGGAGAGAAATAAGTTTTTGAAGTTGCTCAGGAGTGACACCAAGGTCAGTTGTATTGCTTGTAGTAGCTGCTATGGTTTGTCATGTTTGATTCCCATTCACTTGTTAATTCCCCTTGGACTTATAGCCTGGTATCCTGCCGGGAGGATAGCCATGCTTCTTACAACATTTGTCCACTATATGTCCGGTCATGCTACAAAATGTGCATTTAGCACCTGTGTTTCCATTGTTCGTGTTCACGTTCTTCCTTCCATTATAGGTCCTCACTGCTCCAACTATTTCTTTTGTGGATGTTTGATTGCTTTGAATAGCATCAGCATTACTAAATTCCAAGTTGTTTAGATTCAAGTTAGCTAAGCTCATCTTCCTTTCAAGTTTTTCAGCCATAACGAAGACTTTGTAAATTTTCGGTAAGGGATCAAGAACAAGGACGCCAGACTTCAAAGTATTATAATCCACATTCAGACCTTGGAGGAACTTGATTATCTGAGCGATCTCTCGCTCCATTCTAATTTCATCGACTAGATCGCACGAACATCGTGGATCACATTTGCATACTAGAAACGGCCTCAACGAGTTTATCTCTTCCAAAAGTGTCTGACACTTTTGGGTAGTAGTCATTCATGGATAAACTCCCTTGTTTCAAGCCATAAATTTCATTTAGTAATGTTGATATATATACGGATCACGTTGTGAAAATCTCATCTTCAAATCATTCCAAACATCCTTCACCTTCTCCAAATACATGACACTCTAAGCAACCAATGGATGTACGGACTTGAATATCCAGGAGCAAATTATCATATTGCACCGTCTCTAAGCAGCATATTGATTTTAACCTCTATTTAATGATGTGATCCTTCCATCTACGATGCTCTATTTGTTCTTCACTTCAACAGCCATTCACATCAAAATAGTGAATCATAGTTAGAGCTACCTATTAATTGAGGACTAACAAGTATAACACTCAGATTCTCATTGATGTGAAGGAAGAGAGGATTTTCGTAGTCCACTGAGTTGTAATTTCTATGCAAAAATAAGTTCCTCTCCGAAACTGTTGAAGGAGACGCATGAGTTGATGAGTGAATGGTCGGCGACATCGGATGTGCTCCTTGGCTCGACTTAGCGGTGTTGAAAATCGTGACAGCGTATGTGCTCTGCCACTGCTCTGATATGATATTGAAGTCAGATATGGTTACTGTTGATCGCGATGAGTAGAAGTACAAGTCTAGAGAAGGGGGGGTGGGGTGAATAGACTTTATAATTTTTGAAAGAGTTAATTCCAGCAACGGTCCTCTGACTATTGTGATTTTCCAAAATTGGTCCTCGACTTTTAATTTAGACAAAAAAGACCCTTGACTATCAGATTCGTTCCAGCATTTATCCTTCGGTTAACCATCAGTTTGTTAGGTGTTAGTGAAGGGGCTAAAATGGTCATTTCTTGTGATTGCTTTCTTCTTCACTTGCGCAGGTCCTTCCAGCCATGGTTTGGTTGACTATTCTCTTGCTTGGTCGCGAAGAAAAACAGCTAGCATCTCCTGTACAACCTCGTCAACATCGTTGTCTTCTCCGCTTTCCTCGTCTTCGGTTTCACGTTCTACATCATGACTTGTCCCAGATTCGTTGTTCTCGTGGATTACTCTTGTTACCAACCTCCGGTTGAGCTCCAGGTCCCGTATAAGAAGTTAAGTGACCATTCCCGGCTTACCGGCGATTTCAATGACTCGTGCTTGATTTCCAGGAATTCCAGCGGAAGATTTTGGAAAGATCTGGACTCGGTGAGGAGACTTATCTCCCAGAGGCTATGCATAATGTTCTGCCCACAATTAACATGGCCTCTTGGAGCGAGGGGACGACATTTTGCTGATATGTATAAGTATGGGATAGTTTTATGCATTTTTAGCTGCTAAGATGGATAGTGCTACTTATATTCAGGCATGAGCGGCAAAGAATTTCGGGGACCCCAACGCCTAGCCGCAGTCAAATAGGAAGAAGCTGGGTATGTAATTCATTGAATCAGATGATCGGAGGACCGCCCTTAGTGGTGGTTACAGTACTGGCGGAGCTACACCGGTCAACATCCGTGGAAAGCACATTTCAGATTTGTCCAAGACCGGCGGTTGGATTGCTGCATTCTTCATTTTTGGTACCCCATCCACTTTTTGGATTATGATAAATAAAAGACTGTACATTTATATTTTATATGTTGGTTTTCTGGATTTGTTTTAGGGAACGAAATGGCGGAGAGAATGGCATACTTCGGGCTGTCTGTGAACATGGTGGCGTTCATGTTCTACGTTATGCACATGCCGTTCACCAGCTCTGCTAATGCAGTCAACAATTTCTTGGGCATATCACAAGCTTCGTCTGTGCTTGGTGGTTTCTTGGCCGATGCATATCTAGGCATATACTGGACCATAGCCATTTTCATAACAATCTATCTTGAGGCTATATGGTCCACAATTAACAATCTATCTTGTACGGCGAGAAGACGACGATGCTGACGAGATTGTACAGGAGATGCTAGATGTTTTTCTTCGTGACCAAACAGAGCATAGTTAACCAGACCGTGGCTGGAAAGACTTGCCCAAGTGAAGAAGAAAGACAATAACAAGAAATGACCATTTTAGCCCCTTCACTAACACCTAACAAACGGATGGTTAACGGAAGGACCAATGTTGGAACGAATCTGATAGTCAAGGGTCTATTTTGTCCAAATTAAAAGACGAGGACCTATTTTGGAAAATCACAATAGTCGGAGGACTATTGCTAGAATTAACTCAATTTTGAAATCCTTTTCAAAGTAACGCATCGAAAGCAATTTCTACCCCTTTTTAAGTTTGCTTGCACGAGTTTTGTTCTTATAAATTTTAGGTTTGGTTGGTTTAATGTAGTAAGTAAAATATTGAAAATAAAAGAGAGTGAGAGAGAGGGATTTGAAGTAGTTCAGCCAAAACCCAGCTTATTCTTTCACTCTTCTCCTTAAACTCCAAGGAGGATTGCACTATAACCACTAGTATAATAGAGACCACATAAGTCTTGAACACAAAGCTGACCTTAAGTGCTTAGATTTTTCACAAGTAGCACATGTTACTCCGCCTCTTTCTACTTAACCCAAGTAAAGAAAGCTGGTTTGAACAGAAAGATTGTTTAAGTTTCTCCAACTAATGACTTAGCGTTAAATCTTCACGCTTTGATGCCAAAGTCTTGAGCTTGATAAATCATTGTAGCTCTTTACTAACTCATTTAATTGGCTCTTGATATTGCTTGTAAGCTATATTTCATGTAAACTCTTAAATACTAAAGTTTCCAGGCCCCATTCATATTTGAATAGAAGTATTTATAGACGCTCTTTGAAATTTGTCCATTGGAGGGAAACAAAATTTCAAACGTCTTTTATCTAGTGTGTAATAACTAGTGAGTTGAGCTTTGAGTATTTTATCTAGTGTGTAATAACTAGTGAGTTGAGCTTTGAGTTGCTTTTTGGTACGATTTTCAGCCGTTGACACTCCTTTTTACTCATGTTCTTAGCTTTCTGAAATGTGCAAGTTGTCTTGGCCTTTTTTGTGAAATATTTCTTGGGAAATGTACCTAGGACACCTTTTGCATTTTAAGATTGTTCATTATTCGTCTAGAGAATGTTCAAACAGTGAGGTACGAGGGGTAACTTTTACTCTCCGAAGAGTAACCCTTCTCATCAACCTTCAATAACTCTTCGGATTTGACTTTCCTTAGTCAATCCTTACTCCTCGGAAATTAAATTTTCACTTAAGTTAACTTTTTGTGTCCCCTTACTATTCGGCTAAGGTTGACCCTTTCACTCTTTGGTCACACATTCTAGTCTTGTACTCTTCATCTTCAACTCTTCGAGTCTTCAAGTCTTCGTTGTTGGAGCTTTGACTACTTGTAGCTTTACTTCTCATAGCTTTGACTTCTCGACTCTTCGTAATGCAACTCTTTGAAGGTTTCAAGTTGATACTAAAATACATGTGACTTTCCCTAGGTTTACTCGTTGAATTCATTTTACTTCCTGGTAGGTTGACTTTCTGGTCAGTAAGATTTATTCTCTAAGTTTACCTTTCGAAGTCTTACAAGGATAACTGTTCGAAGACTACAAGAAAATCCTAAAGTTACTTCTCGAATTTGTTTTAATTTTCAGATTAATTACTCTTCAGTGGGTAATGCTTCATTCGCTAAGTCACTATTCAGATTCCTAACTCTAAACAAAAATTGGGAACTAAAATTCCTAACACTCTTGGTATCATCAAAATCTAAAATATTGTAACACCCCCTAATTTCCAAGCTAATTTAAGTCTTAAACATGCAGATAACTAATCAAAACATCAAACACAGCGGAAGACTGAAAAAGGATTATATAAACTGGAAATGGAAGGGTGCTATGCCACGCTCACCCAGAGGTGAACGCACAAGCTAACATCTGCATGATTCATAATCTAAAATCCATACATAACCAAAGTACTAAAGTCTATCCTTGGCACACAGGCCATAACAACACAAACGGGGAAACTACACTAGCAGGTTCTAGACCACGCTCACATCTACACATCACCTGAAAGAAACACATAAAAGATGAGACGACGCCCGGTCAGCGAATAATGCTGGTAACCCACCAATACATGTGAAATATCATACATAGATAGGATATTCGTATGTAAAATCATTTGCGAAACGGAATATACATATATATGTTCAAAACCAAGAGCAGAAGTCAACACAAGACTCTAAGCACTCACAACAAGATAAGGGAACACATCCCAAGACCACACGAGATATAACGACTCACAAGAACGGCTCAAGGTATAATCTACCATCACACAGTAGATTAACACCCGACATGCATAACACAAGAGAATAAGGACACAACCAATGGCAACACATGTCTTTGTGACTACACACGTCACAAATAGAGAAGTACACAACAACGGCTACACAAGCCTTCGTGACATCACCCATCATGAATTGAGAGGCATTCCTTATGCCCGGTTCCAACCTTATGGCTACCCCCAACCTTATGTCTAGTTCCAACCATTACCTCCACGACCCCTGTACTTCTGAGTCCAACCTTTTCCCTCCTGGGACCGTCGTCCCCCACCAACAAACCACCAACAAGACCACCAATTCATAGTACACAAGGTACCGATCACACACACGGCGACACACGCCTCCCAAGAAATACGTGAACCCGACACACAGGTCACAAACTCCATAATCACGTCATGGTTGTTAGATATAAACTGTTATAGAAGATGGAAAGGCATAGAAATAAATAGGCTAGGAAGTGAAGAGTTGTATAACTGTCCATTGTAGTAGTATATATATCTATGTATAGCAGTGAAGGAGAACACACACAGAAAATAGAACAAACACATTGGTTGATATCCTCTCTTTCTAGCTACATGGTATCAGAGCCGGCGAGAGTGAAGTAGTAGGCCGTGCTCGGAAAGAGGAGGCGACGCCGGAACTTGAGCCGCATCGCCATCGGAGCTTCCACGCGCCGGCGCGTGAGGCGTTCTCCGGCCACCTTCGTCGACGGCGATTGCTCCGGGGGGTTCGCCGTGTGGAGTAGGTTCTGCTCAGGTATGGTTTCTGGAGTTTTGGTTTGTGGATGTTTGCACTTAGGGTTTGCAGTCGTGGGATGAACGTGAATAGAACTGTTGCTTCTCCTTAATTTTGGGTTTGCATTCCTGGGTTCAACTTGAATAGGCAGTATGGCAGAAGGAAGTAATAGGAATATTACTGTTGTATCTACTCCATCTAAATTAATTGATGTAATATTGACTGCTGATGGGTCTAATTTTGCTGAATGGAAATTCTTGGTTAAAATTAATTTAGATGGAATGGGTAAAGGGGAACATTTAGATCAAGATTGTCCTGTAGATAATAAAGAATGGGAAGCAGATGATAAAGCTTTATTATCACGGGTAATTAATTGTATTGATAGGAAGGTAATTTTATCAATGCAACATTGTACCACGGTTAAAGCAGTGTGGGAATTAGTGTCTGAATGGTTCAGTGGGACAAGTAATTTAAGAAAATTATATCAGTTGTCTCAGGATGTCTACAGACCTAATCAAAAAGGTCGAGATCTGAGAGACTACTATTATGATTTTAAAAGTTTAAGTGAAGCTTTATGTACTGCAATGCCTATTACAACTGATGTGAAAACAATGAAAACACAACGTGATCAGTTAATTGCTTTTAGTTGGATTTCCGGAATTGACAAAGAATATGAGATTCTTAGGTCACAATTACTGGGAAACAAGGAGTTAGGGTCGTTGGACCAAGTGTTCTCTCAGATACAAAATGCAGCAGTAAGTACTGACAATAATGAACCGGTTGAGAAGAGTGTTTTTATATCACAAGGGAGCAATAGTGATGGAAGTGCGTTTGTATCTCAAGGAAATTATACTAATGAAGGGTATAATAGTCGAGGTGGAGGTGGTCGTCATCGAGGACGTGGTGGAAGAGGCCGTGGAGGAGGTCGTGGAGGACCAAGGGTATGTTTCAATTGTGGAGAACCAGGCCATTTCAAAAATCAATGTCCTAAACCACCCAGGCAACAAAGGTTTGCTAACACAACCTCTGGATCTGAAGGACATATGGTAATTATGACAGATGAGGAGTTAGCGGCGTTCAATCAACTGAAAATGTCTTCTCCTATGCAGTCTCCATCCTAGTTTCCATCCAATCAACCGTCTTCTTCTGCAACCTTTGTCCAAACAGGTAATCATGTTGCATGTGTGTCTTCTTCATCTACACAGTGGGTCATTGACTCTGGAGCTAGTGACCATATGACAGGTAATTCTAAGGTTTTTTCCACATATTCTCCATCTAAATCTGGGGTTATGGTTACTCTAGCAGATGGAACATCCGTCCCAGTTTTGGGTAGAGTTAGTGCAGCCTCATCATTACCCCTGTCATCTATATTATATCTTCCAAAGTTTCCCTTTAATTTGCTCTCTGTTAGCCAGATCACACGATCTTTGAATTGTTCTGTCTCATTTTTTCCGGGTTATTGTTTCTTTCAGGATCTTTTGACGAAGAAGATTATTGGTAAGGGGAAGGAAGTCGGAGGACTGTATGTGTTAGAACAATCTATATCTCCGCCAAAGGCCATGTTGAGTGATACCTCTCTTTTCCAGCTACATTGTCGGTATGGTCACCCATCACTGTCGGTCCTAAAGAAACTCTTCCCTAGCTTAGAATCACTGTCTACTTTGCAGTGTGAGTCGTGTGAGTTTGCTAAGCATTGTCGGGTTTCCTACCCTCCTCGTGTCAATAAAAGAGTACGATCTGTATTTGAACTTGTTCATTCTGATGTCTGGGGTCCTTGCCATGTCACAGGGAAAAATGGGTTTAGATATTTCGTAACTTTTGTGGACGACTTCTCTAGATGTACGTGGTTATATCTTATGAAATCTAGAGATGAGTTGTTTACAATTTTTTGTAATTTCTGTGCTGAGATCAAAACCCAGTTTAATAAAACCATTAAGTGTGTGCGTAGTGACAATGCACAAGAGTATTTCTCTAAACCCTTTTCCACTTTTATGAGCCAACATGGGATAGTTCATCAATCCTCGTGTGCATATACACCTCAGCAGAATGGAGTGGCAGAAAGGAAAAACCGTCATTTGTTAGAAGTGGCTCGGGAAATTTTGTTTCAAATGAAAGTGTCTAAAGCTTTTTGGTCTGATGCTGTTCATACAGCATGTTTCCTGATCAATCGGATGCCTTCGTCTGTCCTTCAAGGTCAAATTCCTTATTCTACAGTGTATCCGACTGAACCTCTTTTTCATCTCCCACCCAAAATATTTGGATGTACTTGTTTTGTCCAGGATGTTCGTCCTCAACGCCGAAAACTTGATCCAAAATCTCTTAAATGTATATTCCTGGGATACTCGCATACTCAAAAGGGTTATAGATGCTATTCACCTGACTTGGGACGGTATTTAGTGTCAGCTGATGTTACGTTCTTTGAAAACATGGTGTTCACAGGGAGTGTTGGGTCGTCTGGGTATGGGTCTACTCAAGACAATGACTTTCTTACATATACTATTACCATACCTGTCGAGTCTGTTTCTAGACCCCCGATTACACAGGTTTATACTCGGCGACCAAGAGATGAAGTGGCACCATCCGACCCACAAGTGAATACTTCTTCCTTACCAGAATCTTCGTCAAATGATCCGGATCTTCCCATTGCCCTTCGTAAAGGTAAACGCCGTTGTCAGAACCCTATTTCATCTTTTGTGTCTTATAATCATTTGCCGTTGTCATCTCGCACCTTTGTATCACGTTTAGATTCTATGTCAGTTCCAAACACTTTGAGTCAGGCTTTAGCACATGATGGGTGGAGACAGGCAATGGAGGAGGAGATGACTGCTCTTGAAGACAACCATACTTGGGATTTGGTACCCCTCCCGGACGGTAAGACCGCAGTTGGTTGCAAGTGGGTTTATGTTGTGAAAATGAACCCTGATGGGTCTGTGGCTAGACTTAAAGCTCGTCTAGTAGCAAAGGGATATACACGAACTTATGGTGTTGATTATACAGAAACTTTCTCCCCGGTAGCTAAGATAGCTTCAGTTGGTATCTTTATTTCCTTAGCTGCGTCTAACCATTGGCCTCTGTATCAGCTAGATGTCAAAAATGCCTTTTTGCATGGTGATCTGGTTGAGGAAGTCTACATGGAGCAACCTCCGGGGTTTGTTGCTCAGGGGGAGTCTGGAAGTGTGTGTAAATTGAAAAAGTCTCTATATGGCCTGAAGCAATCTCCACGGGCTTGGTTTGGGAGGTTTAGTAGTGTGATTATGGAGTTTGGTATGCAAAGGAGTCAGTGTGATCATACTGTCTTTTTCAAGCATACTAATGATGGGTGCATTCTCTTGATTGTTTATGTTGATGATATAGTAATCACAGGTAATGATGCAGTAGGTATTGAGGCTCTTAAATCTTTCCTCAAAGAAAAGTTTCACACGAAAGATTTGGGAGTGTTGAAGTATTTTTTAGGGATTGAAGTTGCTCGCTCTCGGAAAGGAATATTTCTCTCCCAAAGGAAATATGTGCTAGATCTGCTTGATGATACTGGGTTGTTGGGATCAAAACCATGTGAGACTCCTATGGAGCAGGGTGTGAGACTTGTGGCTGGTGAGGGGGAGGCTTTTGATTCTCCAGAAAGATATAGGAAGTTGGTGGGAAAGTTGAATTATCTCACCATTACGCGTCCTGATATTGCTTTTCCAGTCAGTGTGGTAAGTCAGTTCATGCAAGCACCCATGCGAACTCATTGGGAGGCAGCAGTTCGAATTGTAAAGTATCTCAAGAATGCACCAGGTAAAGGTATTCTATATGCTGATCATGGACATGCGAGAGTTGAGGCATTTTCGGATGCTGATTGGGCAGGTTCGTTAAGTGACAGGAAGTCTACAACAGGGTATTGTGTGTTCGTAGGAGGTAATTTGGTTTCTTGGAAAAGCAAGAAACAGACTGTTGTGGCTCGGTCCAGTGCAGAATCTGAGTATAGGGCGATGGCTCATGTGACGTGTGAAATAACTTGGGTGCACAATATGTTGAAGGAGGTTGGTGTGGAAGTGATGAAGCCCATACGTTTATGGTGTGACAATCAAGCAGCAATACACATTTCAAACAATCCAGTGTTCCATGAGCGTACCAAGCATATTGAGGTAGATTGTCACTTTGTGCGTGAAAAGATTCAACAAGGCCTCATTTCCATGGCTCATGTTCGTAGCGGCGATCAACTAGCTGATGTGTTCACCAAAGGGCTTAGCAGGGACAGGGTTGAGTATATTTGTAACAAGCTAGGCATGATTAATATCTATGCTCCAGCTTGAGGGGGAGTGTTAGATATAAACTGTTATAGAAGATGGAAAGGCATAGAAATAAATAGGCTAGGAAGTGAAGAGTTGTATAACTGTCCATTGTAGTAGTATATATATCTATGTATAGCAGTGAAGGAGAACACACACAGAAAATAGAACAAACACATTGGTTGATATCCTCTCTTTCTAGCTACAATGGCCACCACGAGGACCACTGCCGTACCTTGGTGACTAATGTCCCATACCATTAATCGTGCAATCCAGGTACAGCCACACACACAACACCATCATAGGAATCAATCAACGGATCACAACAAAGATATGAAACCATACGCAGTCAAGGAATGGATCACAGTCTAACAACAACGATGAATAACTCAAGTTATCATCAACGATAGGAAGGTACAAACAACACACACGCTAGCATTTAAACACCGAACTAGCATGCTTATCAAACGAGTAAACCAAACGTAGTTCTGAAGAACACACAAGACTCATCACGGTTCAACGAAACACAATGTTGAACACTTAGCACGATTCAAGACACCAAAACCTACATGGATTCCTACCATATAGTTCTAGACATACAAAACATCAAGAAGACGCTCAAATAGTTCCACAAAAGAACATCGGGAAGTCAAAAGACCAAATACCGAGTCAAAAGAATCACGGGGAACAAATCCCCAAACAACACCATCATGTTCCCCGTGGGTGGACCCACGGGTAGACCCCCACCCGTGGTTCCGCCCGCGGGTACCAACACCCACAAGCCACGTTCCCCGCGGGTGGGGCGACGGGTAGGCCACTGCCCGCCGTTCCACCCGCGGGTACACCAATCTGTACCAAAATATCCCTTCGGGGATTTTCAACACAAGCTCAAATTCAAGTCCAAAACATGCCAAATCTCACCCAATACAATAAAATGACTTGAATCAAAGGAATAGCCAAGCAATGGCATACAAGAACCCTAATAACAAGCTCTAGATATGCATTTTCACAAGACAATGCATAAACACTCACATTTCATAGCAAAATCACATGTAGAATCCAAGAAATCATCATATAGGTAAGCAAAATAGGTTTTGTAGAGCATGGGTTACCTCTTGTAGACAAAAACCTTCACTTAACACTTCACCAAGCTCCTACTAAGGCTCACCTTCCAAACCCACTTCAAGAACACACCAAAATATCATAAAGATTCTATCTTTAAGAAAAGACACCTTAGAAAACACTAAAAACACAAGATGAACATAGATCTTACCCTCCTAGATGCTCAAATGTATGAAAGGTAGAATCTTTGAGACAACCTTTGAAGATTTGACAAAGCTCCAACTTGGCTTGGAAGAAAAGCTATCTAACTTTTAGAGAGAAGGGAGAGCTCAAGTTTGGAAAGTGTAAGGAGAAAGAATGAGGAGTGTCTACTAGGTTAGCTTGCATTACTAACACAAGGTGAAATGTCATGAATACCCTTACTAAAATGAAGAGGTGTAAGGGAACAAGGGAACTACTCACAAAGCTTAAGGTACAACCTTGACTTTGGGTTGACTAGTCAATTACTAGTCCTCGACTATTGAATTTTCAGGAATTAAATTACCAATTGGTTTAGAATTGATTACTTAATTAATCCATTAATCGAATTTGGATTACGGGGTGTCACAAATATAATGTTTCTAATAGTCACATATGAGAGGGAAAGCTTGAAGGTTTATTGAACGTTGTGAAAGCAGAATACAATGAGGAAGAAAGAGCAACATACATACATACGATGCAAAGCTAGGCTAAAGACGATTACAACAAACTAATCGAAAGAAAAGACAGTAACACCCTTTGACAAGTCAACCTTGTTCACCACTTTTCTGAGTTGCATCTACTTCATCCTCCAACATAAATTGATTGATTTTTACTTATCATGGAAAGTGTAATACTTATGAGAAAAATGTGATACTTTGATAAAATAAAAAAATAAAAATATTGTACTTTTAAATCAAAATATAATTTTAGAGATTGAATAGCTTCTTATGAGAAAAATTGTACTCCATTTGTCCCATTTTTTTTATTTTCTTTATGATTTTTTACTTATTTTTAAATTTGATTTTTTGTGTTTAATAGTACTTTTATTATAGTTTCTAAATATATAAATTTTGTATACTAATACTAAACTTAATATTATGACAAATTGAATTAAAAATCATTTCAATCACCAAGCACCTTGTGCTTAGATGACATGTAATGATTCTCTCATATGGGAGGTCATGAGATTGAGTCTCATAGGAGATTTTTTGTCTTTTCATAAAAGTTTAAGAATTTAATTTATTTTATCGATCAAGTAGCAGGATGTATAGTGTTTGTGAAAGAAAATGATAAGTATACTCGCAGTATAGTGAGTATACAACTCTTATTATATATTATTAATTATTATAACCATAATTTTATTAGAAAAACAAATAAAAAACTATGAATTTATATTTTTTTGGAACCAAGGTGGCTAGGAGCGTATTACTCATTTACTTACTTTATTATACATCTATACATATACCACTCAGACAAACTCACTTTGTTGTCAATTTGTAGTAATTAAAAGTTTAAAAAAAAAAAGTAAAAAAATAACCACACAATATTAGTCAAAGTGACAAAAATTATATGATTTTTATAAGAATGGGAAGCATTTTCCTACTTTATTACTCTTTCTGTCTCATTTTACCTGTTATGTTTATTATTTATTGGTCAAATTAACTCTTTCTTCGTTGTTTATTGGTGAATCAACGATTTGGTCCCTCAATTGTTAGCGAAATATCAATGTAATCTCTTAATCGCGAAATCATCGATTTAGTCCCTAAAAATAACTTTTTTTAGTTGATTTAGCCCCTCCGACCGTAGCCCATGGAAAATCCGGCAATAGCTCCGATTTGGCATGGGTAATATAGTCATTTTGCTTTTTAGTCTTCTTCTTACATTGTTGTGCGGCTGTTTTGGTTAAGTGTCGAAGAACCTAGTCATTTCGCTTTTAAGCCCTAAATTTTTTCCCCACCAAAATCCACCAAATTGGAGTAAAATCGTAGGGATTGGAGTCGTAGGGATTGGAGCAAAATCGTAGGCATTGAAGTGACAACATGACGAGTCGGAGGATTAATCGGTTTGCCACTACGCCAAATTGTAAGTTTTTCGTCAAAATTTAGGGTTTATTGGGAGAATATGTTTTTGGTAGACATAGAACCTTGAACAGTTGCATTCTAAATTTTAGGGATAAGCCAATACAAGCAATGGTTGATAAGATAATGTTATATTTGATTATTAGGATGCAAAAGAATAGGGACAAAATGAGTTGTCAACCCTTCAAGGTCTGTCCAAAAATTCAGAAAATCCTAGAAGAAGGAAAAGACAGATGTTGTAGATTCAATGCATATAAATCTGTTGGTGATATTTATCAAGTTGATGATGACAACTTCAAGCCTTTCAAGATTGATCTAAGTGCTAGGTAGTGTAGTTGCAGAAGATGGGACATCACTGGCATACCTTGTACACATGTCATTGCAGCTATAAGGAAAAAGGGTGATATTCCAGAAGATTATGTCCATCAATGTTATACAGTGGAGCAGTACATGAGAGCATATGGCCCTGCAATATTGCCTATCCGAGCTCCAGAATTATGGCACAAAACTATCCTACCACCTCCAATCCCACCAAAGTATAAGCCACAACCTGGGAGGCCAAAGAAGAAGAGAAAGATAGATCCAATTGTGGAAAAGCCAGATCAAACAAAATCTACTAAACAAGGTGAAGTTAAAAAGTGTAGGTTGTGTGGCATGAGAGGTCATAATAGGACTACTTGCAAGGCAAAAGGCAAACAGGTATGACCCTTGCTAATTCCTTACTGTTTTTCTTAACTGTCAGTGGAGGTCTTTTGTTAACTGATTTTATTGCATGAAGGTACAAGAACCAAAGGGAGTTGAAGTCAATGAAGAGCTGCAGGAACGTGAACATCATTACCATCAAGAGCAATGTCATGATGTGGTAATTGAGACACAAGTCCCAGACTTTGTGCTAAATGAAATGGTAAGTAAAGTTTGACTTTGCCCAGTGCATATAATTTGTTGTTTATAATTTTTTGTGCTCATATTTTCAGGAAGCAATGTCATCCCAACCATCACAAGCCATTGAAGGAAAAAATGTGATCCCAAACATGTCAAACTTTATATCTTCACACATATCATCTCAAGCCGTTGATCATGTGATTACCACTAGAAGGAAGAAATATGTAATTGTTGGAGGACTTAAAAGCATGAAGAAAAAGTGACCTTTCAATGTTGGGAAACTATTTTGTAGGAGTATTTTGTAAGCTTAAAAGGTAATGTCTTTTGGTGTAAGTTTGCAAACATTTTTGTGTAAGCTTAAATGTTATGTCTTTTGGTATAAGTTTGCAAACTAGTTTGTAAGATGGTGACCATGTAGAAATACTACTTTTTGTAAGATGGTGAATTGGTTATGTTAATGGCAATATTGGAGCATTTTATGTTAACTGTCAAAGTGGAACAGTTTTTGTGTAATTTGTCTTGCTTATATACACATACTGTCAAAATGAACACTTAACCATCAACTATCAACTGTCAAAATTAACACTAATCATTAACCATCACAAGCCAATTCATTACACCATCCATTGCTGAAAAACAAACTACACCTGATTATATTACTACTTAAGCTACAATAACCCTACATTTGCTACATCAGATTTCATCCATGTATTCATAAAAAAGATTGCAAATACAAAACCAATTCCAAATCCATACAAAAACTTAAAATTGGACTCCCAAATCTTCTTATTAAATTCATGATCTTTTTTCTCAATTGTCAAGTGCAGCTTGTCAATTTCCTTCTCATACTTGTCTGCCATCTTCAACAATCCTCTAATGACATTTGCTACACATTCGGAGACATCATAGTCCATCCATTCAAAATACCTGTGTTGAATTTGAAAGATTCAAATGCCTGGCGGGTGGAGAATTACAACCACCCGCCAGTTAGGCGGAAGCAGAGATGAAGAATCAAGGGATGAGAAAATATATATTGTATGAGAGTGAATAGAAGTATTATATATCTCTCCTCTAGAAAAGAGAATATAGAGCCCTATAAATAGGTGCTAGAAGACTACAAATAGGAAACAAGTTTCCATATGCCTTACCTACCTAAATCCCTAAGACTGCCTAATCTATAGAGATTCCAAACCTTACCTACCTAAATCCCTAAGACTGCCTAATCTATAGAGATTCCAAATATTATATTTATATTCCATAACACTCCCCCTCAAGTTGGAGCATAGATTTTAATCATGCCCAACTTGTTACACAAATAAGTGATAACCCAAAATAACTAAATAAAGAACTAACTTAAATCCATTTAGGACACTTCCTTTGGCTTTTCATATGCCTTGGGCCCTTCATATCCCTACTTTATTCACTTCTAACACTCCCCCAAGCTGGAGCATAGATATCAATCATGCCCAGCTTGTTACAAATATATCACATGAGTCATAGGACTTCACATCTTGAGTCATAACCTTTGATATCAACACCCATGTCTCGAACCACTTGATCAATCTTCAAACCACGTTGTGCCAAATCAGTCCACCGTTCAACCTGTTGCACCAACTAAGCTTCCACGAAGCCAAAACCATGACAAACACCACAGCGCACCTGCCACTCACACCCCACACCGTTATCAACACTGCCTAACATCACAGTGCTCCTGCCTCTCGCACCACAAACCATTATTAGCGCTGCCCAACACCAGTGTTTTTCTGTTTTCCTGGTGCACACAATTGGTTCATCCCGAACCAATTCTTCAGTGTTTTCCTGTTTTCCTGGTGCACACAATTGGTTCATCCCGAACCAATTCTTCTTCAACCATCGGCCTCCTATAACTGCTGTGGCATATGCCAGGTCCGTATCCCTCCTAGCATCCGTGCTGCCCATCACTGTAGCACCCCGGACTGATTCACATTGAACAAGCTACACTGACTCAACTCATACCAAAATATGAGACTAATCCTATGGACCCACAATAATTAACCAAACAACACAATTCACAAGATATAATAAACCAAAAGCTCTGATACCATGTTGAAATTGAAAGATTCAAATGCCTGGCGGGTGGAGAATTACAACCACCCGCCAGTTAGGCGGGAAGCAAAGATGAAGAATCAAGAGATGAGAAAATATATATTGTATGAGAGTGAATAGAAGTATTATATATCTCTCCTCTAGAAAAGAGAATATAGAGCCCTATAAATAGGTGCTAGAAGACTACAAATAGGAAACAAGTTTCCATATGCCTTACCTACCTAAACCCCTAAGACTGCCTAATCTATAGAGATTTCAAATATTATATTTATATTCCATAACAGCAACTCTCATTTCCCTGAGCAGAACTCACACTGTCAAAATCGAATTACATTACAATATTTAACCTAAATATTCCCTAAATTTAACACTTACCCCGTATCTTGGACATGCCCTATATGTCTTCCCTGGGTTAGCATAACTCCATGACATCTTCATTGGAGCCAAATATCCGCACCTACATCGCACCTCCGCCATGAATTCCGATGAAGAACTGTTGTTGCAAGACATTATTTTCTTCTTCGTTGCTTGGAGTCTTCAATCTCTTCAAATCTACTCTTTGTTTCAGAACTACGGCTCTCTGTTTAATAAGGCATCTTCGTCGTTTGAGGAGTTTAGTTGAAGAAGAAGAAGACTAAAGCAATTAAATAGGGCAATAAGAAGAAGACTAAAAAGCGAAATGACTATATTATCCATGCTAAATCGGAACTATTGCCGGATTTTCCACGGGCTATGGTCAGAGGGGCTAAATCAACTAAAACAGTTATTTTCAGGGACTAAATCGATGATTTCGCGATTAAGGGACTACATTGATATTTTGCTAACAATTGAAAGACTAAATCGTTAATTTTCCCTTGTTTATTTTCTTTAATAATTTTTAATTATTTTAAAATTTAATTTTTTATATTTAATAATTCTTTTAATGTAATTTTTAAATATATAAATTTTATATACTAATACTAAATTTAATACGGAGTATTAAGAAAAGTTAAATTAAAAATAACTTTGAGGCGGATGCAATACTGTATTGATCTCGTGATTCTACTGTTATTTTAGGTGACGTTTAGCATACAGCTGGAACCTATTTTTTTAAAAAAGTATATGAAAACATTTAGCAGAAAGAAATGACGTCGCGATGTGTCTGTTTATATGGCTACATCCAAGTGAAATGATTCCTCTGATTCTCTCAGAAATTTTGCAGTAGCTAGCGGCCTTCATCCTTTCTCTCTCCCTCAACAACAAAAAAATTCCCTTCTCTTTCAAGGTCAGTTCTCAGTCCTCATTCGTCTTCTTCAAGGTTTTGTGTTTTGCTTTTTGAATTTCCAAGCGGTGGAACAGAATTGTCGTTTGATGAAAAGTTTCTTGACCGAATTGAATGCCAACTTTTCTTCATTCATTCATGTTTGTGTGTGTGTTATATTCATACATTCATGTGTATCTATCTATGTGCTATGTACGATTACAGTGACCCCCCTCCCTTGGTTTGTTTTGGAATCGCCGCCATTTGATACTTGTTTTTTGGATGTATCTTTCTTCTGAGGTTAAGCGTTTCACCATTTTATGGTCTCTTACGATTTTCTTGTTCCAGTTTGTCATAATCTGGTTTTTGTTTGTATTATTGTAGGATTAATTAATATAGATTTCATGGGGAAAATTCCTGGTTTAGTAGTTTTATCGTCCTCGTTTACACAATCCAAATCAGTTTTATTTTCTGCTAAGTTTCAACTTAATGAATTTTGGAAATGAGTTGGAACAAATCAAATATCATAGGTAGAGAGAGATTAGGCCTAGAAGAGAAGATTAAAGACCATCAGACTCTTGTTTATTTTTTAAAACAAGTTTTTAGTTTTGATCGTAGCTCTGTTTTTGTGGAGATGCCAAGTTTTTAGTGTTGATCATCAACAGTTGACTGTTCAAAAACGACGCTGTTTCACGCAAATTTTTTTTGCCACGCGACATGTTGCAACATACATTATTATAACTCATAATGTACATTATTCTAACTTATAAAATATATTATTCTAACTCATAATATTCAATGACGCCGTTTTGGACTGTGGTCCACACAATAATTTGCCCCTTTTTTTTTTGTGAATGAAAGTCAAGTTTGATGACAAATGAACAATCAACTTGTGATTTGCTCCATCTTGAGCTTATTTGTCTTCTTTCTGTTTAATTTTTTCTTATAGAAAAGACTTCACATTTGTTTATCTAATAAAAAATTGTCTACCTTTTTTTATTAATCCATGACCTAAACATCTTTTTCAATTCAATATTCCTAATAGTTTTCTCTTTGATATAAAGAGAATTTAAGAAATTTTTCTCTTGAGGTCTTTGGTCTGGAATTGGAAAATAACACTGCAATAGATTACAAGTTGATTTCCAGCATTATACTAGCTGGTTCTTGGAATTGGCAGTCACTATATATGCTGTAATTATTTTACATTATTTATATCGTCTTCTAATTCAAATGGATGGTTTGGAATCATCAAATTCTGCACACGAAGCTGATCAATTCGTTTTAGTTATTGATACTTGCAGGAGGGTTATTCCATGAAGTTTCACCAACTCAAGTATTTACATCTAAAGTAAAAACTTTTATGCGTGTCTTTGATGGGTTGCTTCTACTCAAAAACCACCAAACACACCCCTGGATATGAGGAGCCTAGTGTGCTTGCTGCTGAGACACCTTGTAAGTATGAGAAGGCAAATAAATAAGTTTTTAACCCTTTTTCTTAATTTCAAGATGGAAGTCATGATAGTGTTTCATCCTTGGTCATTATATTTTTCGTGTTTTCTTTTTTTGTTATTTTCGGTTCCTAAGGGCATCCATAATAGTGGATTTTAAGTGGTTTTTGTAGCCTAAAAACTTAACCATGATTTTTCAACAAAATGGGAGTGGGTTTTTTGGTGATTTTTTCACAAGATAAGGATCTAATTTTTGGATCCAGTGTGGGACCACCAACAAAATGAAAAGGCAACACATGGTTCTCGTGAAGCCAAAACCTTAATCTGAATCTCTTTTTTTTTTTTCAGATTTTGTTTTTGTTTTTTTTTTTTGTTTTTTTGGTCCTTTTTCCCTTCCCTCTCATAATCTACAACTATTAGAGATGCTCTAATACTCCGTATTTTCTATTTTTGAGAGTCCTGCTCCATACTTTGTAATTGCTCTGTCAACATCTTGGCTCTTTAAAAAGTTACCTTGAATTTAGCCTTTAGTTACTAACTTCTTTAAACACTAATGGGGTGCGGGCCGATGAAAAATCGGCAAACTGGCAAGACTGGTGGGGCCTTTGTTTCCACTTTGCCTGTTATATCTTTTCCACATTTGTGCATGTTTTGTCCACATTAGCAATGGAGTTAAATGGGTTTAATGATTGGACAGTGTTGAACTTGAGGGGTAAGACCACCAAAATTGGAAAAATTAGTGAACCAAAATGGAAAAAACTCTTACATTTCCAAAAAAAATTTCCCTAGGCTTGAATAATTTGTTGCCACAAGATTGTTGGTGTACTTAACCTTAGTCTGAGTTTCAGATTTTCCTTTGAGAAAGAGTTGTCAATAACTAATGAAGACACCACATTTCTACTTCTCTATATGGATACGATTAACTATCTTTAATTTGATCTAGGAACTGCTCAAACACTTTTCTTTGAGTAGTTAGTATCAAATTTTTTGTGCCGCTTTTATACTTGGCCTCTGCAGTTGTCTGTTTGTTGGAGTATTCCCATCTCGGAGAAAAGAGAAGGGTTGACTTGCAATTGCCCTCATCTGTGAAAGATTCATCTATAATAATTGTGTAAATTTGATGCAATAGTCATGAAATGGCTGTCATCTAATCGAACAAGTGTTTTTTTTACATATTGGCACATTCATTCTAACTTCGATTCCTAATATTAGTTCCAAAATAAATGATTAGGGACGTGTTGCTTTATTTTCTTGCAGTCACAGTAAGTGAAGTCGAGGCATTATATGAGCTATTTAAGAAAATAAGTGCCTCCGTAAACAATGATGGGCTCATTCATAAGGTACTGATCAAGCGCTTACCATTACCCCAAAAGCTATAGCTAGTAGCGATGTCGCAATTTTATTTCCTTACACCGCCATCACATTTTCGAGAGGAAGGGTGCTGGACTTGGCCCTTCACTGGCCTCCGCCCAACATTTAGTTTTTTTATTTTTTATTTTTATGTAATCGAAATTGATGCCCCTGGTTCTTGATCTCAGGAAGAGTTTCAGCTTGCACTGTTCCAGAACAAAGATAGGAGGAATCTATTTGCAGACAGGGTATAATGTGGTCAACCAGGCTTCAGAATTTTAAGATATATTTAGATAGATGCCATAATCTACTAAGTTTCTTGCCATAGCTCCAATTTGCAATGATGGGGTTATCCTTCACTTAGTTTTCATTTCTGATTGCATATGCAGATATTCGATCTCTTTGATATAAAACGCAATGGAGTGATTGAATTTGGAGAATTTGTCCGATCTTTGAGTGTATTCCACCCAAATGCACAAACAGCAGCGAAAATCACATGTAAGACAACCATTCATCTTGGATCACTAGCCCATTCATGTAAAAAAAAAATTAAAAAAAAAAATTGCTGTCCTTAAATGTCTCTTGGGTTTGAGATATCTGTTCATATGATTCAACATTGCATGTTATTTATTTTCACTAAACTGTTTTGCAGTTGCTTTCAGGTTATATGATTTAAGGAACACTGGTTTTATCGAGAGAGAAGAAGTATGGTTTATTCTTATATATAATTATCATCGTTGTTATTATTTTTTAATTTGTATCAGCTGATCAATATTACTTGTAAGGGTTAGGTTTCGTGCGGACAGTGCTTCCCGTGCGGTCATGCACCATTAGGTATGTATAAATGCACCACAAAGTGTTCGAAAATGCACCAATAGGTGTGATGCATTTTTTTGGTGTGTGGTGCATTTGTGCATTTAATCCTGGTGCATTTTGGACATTGAGTGGTACGTTTATGCATACCTAATGGTGCAATTCGCACCGGCCGCACGGGAAGTCCTATCTTCATTTGAACCATATCTTACTTGTAATATATGGATTATGGTTTACAGTTGAAAGAGATGGTATT
>NW_017617553.1:752500-817500 GCF_001879475.1 Ipomoea nil | reverse complement strand
GGGATTGTATCGACGAGTTAAACTCCCAAACCTCTATGGAGCAAGTTAATATGTTGGGGTATAATAGGCCTCATCAACAGTCTTACCAACCTCAAGGGACCTACCATCCTAATAATTCAAGGAACCATCCCGGTTTTTCATGGAGCAACCCAGTTGGAGCTGCCAACCCTCAACACTTTGTTAATAGAGGTCCTCTGGGTTATCAAGGTACTCAAGTTCAATCTAAATTTCTCGTTTCAGAGGCCCCACCACAATCGAATACGGAAGTTTTGTTGGAAAAATTGATTAAAGGTCAGTTAGAGATTACAGAAAGGATGGATAAAATGGAAGCTCGCCAAAATATGGTTGAAAGGCAATTAGCAAATCAACCTTCTATATCAAGTACTAAAGTCACAGGGAAGTTGCCAGCTATGCCTGAAAATCCAAGGGAGCATGTAAATGCAATTGTTACAAGGAGTGGCAAAGTACTTGAAGAGCAACCTCTTCCAATCAAAGCATCAATTCCTAAAAAGACAGTTGAGGAGAAGATTGAAGAGATACTTGATGGTATAGAAGATGAGCCAATTGCTGTGCGAAATAATCCACAAGTTCAAAAGGAAGTAGAGAAACCTGTGAGAAGGTATGTACCCCCTTTGCCTTTTCCTCAAAATCGTGAAACAACAAAAGAAAGTAGGTGGAAAAAGTTTTTGGAGATTGTTGAGAGTTTGAAAGTTTCAGTTCCCTTACTTGATTTGCTTTCACAAGTTCCCTCTTATGGAAAATTTTTGAAAGAGATTCTAGCTAAGAAAAAGAAATATGGGGAACGAGAGATGGTAGCTGTGGCTCAAGAGTATCAAGCGTTGACCCCGGGAATTGGGAGGAATATACCTAAGCATAGAGACCCGGGGAAGTTCACAATTCCTTGTGTGATTGGAGGCCGACCTTTAAAGGGATCCCTTTGTGATTTAGGAGCTAGTGTGAGTGTTATGCCTCTTACTCTTTGTCAAGGGTTAGGGTTGGGAGAACCAAAACCAATCCAATTCACCTTAGAAATGGCGGATAGATCCATCGTAAAGCCTATTGGAATTCTTGAAGATGTCCCAGTCCGTGTGGACAAGTATTTTGTGCCTTGTGATTTTATTGTGATAGATGTCCGAAGGAACCTAGATGTTCCACTCATTTTGGGGAGGCCCTTCCTAGCCACTATTTGAGCAATGATTGATGCAAGGAAAGGGTCCATGATTTTTGACTTTGGGGAGAAAAAGGTGGAATTTAATGTTCTTGATGAGCCAAAAATCATTGAGTGCAAGTCAATCTTGCACATCGACCCTACTCTCAAGGTGACCCATGATGAGTATTTGCATTTGAAGAGTCTATGGGGTGATGTGATCAAACTCGCGGATCAACCAGGATGAGCACTCCATAACCAGGTTAGGTCGAGCTAGCGACGTTAAACTTAGCGCTTCATGGGAGGCACCCCATGTTATCTTTTATTTCTTTCATATTTATTGCTTTCTAGTTTAATTTTATTGCTTTCTAGATTCATTTTATTTAGTTTTATTGCTTTCTAGTTCGTGATTATTTTATTGCTTCTTAGTTTTCTCTTTTCTCTTGTTCTCCTTTTCTTTTATTTTGCATCAGGGATGATGCAAAGTTTTAAGTGTGAGGGGGAGGAATCATTAATTTGGGGATATTTCTAAAATTTTAAAATTTTTGCTTTTGCTTGGATGACTCATATGCTATTTTTGGTGAATAAGCTACTTGTTTTAGCATGCAGTTACAATTATTCTCTCTTGTTGGTTTGTGGTTTGTTTTAGTGGTGCTTGCTGCATCTCAATTTGTGATGGATGATTTGAGGTGTAACACATATTTGATCTATTCCCTTGCCAATAGCTTTGTTAACCACTTAATAATTGGATTAATTCTTGATCTTGTGTTTTGCATTGCTAGTGAAGGCTTATGTGAGATTCCGGTCATGCGTGTTTTGCTAGAACTTGCCTCATTACTCCCTTAAGTGATGTCTAAGTTTTGCATGTTTTGAAGTGATTTAGGCCATTTTTGTTTATCCATAGCCTTTAAACCTGTCCCTATATATATTTTATCCTTCGTATCCCCATTGTGCCTTTTGTTTGTTCAAATAAGTGCTAAGCACTTATCCCCTCTTTGTGATTGTTTTTCTTTGATTTACCCCATTATTATAACCCTTAGCCCGTGGCCAAATATTTCCCCTTCACCCTTGAGAGAATGAAACTTTTATCTTTATCTTTTCTGTAAGAAGAGTTTTTATGGAGTTGTGCTACGAAAGAAAAAAAAAAAAGCAGCCAGTGTTACAAATGCTCAAGTGTGGAGGTCATGAAAGTTTGGATTAAAATTATCTTGCTATATCCAAAAGAAGTCCAAAGAAATGAATGAAAAAAAAAAAAGATTGAAAGTTTTTGAGTTTGGATTCCCACTTTACCAAAGAGATGCTAAGTTCTTAAAAGAAATTTGCTCCTTGGAATTATGATTATCTCATCTCTTCCAAATTTTGAAAAGTTTAGATAAATTGTGACATTCTCTCTTTTTGATTAATTTTTCCATACCACTTCTTTGTTAGCCATCACCCGTAGCCCCATTACAAGCTAAATAAAGTCCTATTTGATCTTAGCATGCATTCTTAGATTTGATCTAGGGGAGTATGAAAGGCAAGCCTATGGGATCTCATTCATGAACCGTGTCTTGCATAATCTCAACTGAGTATTTGTGCACACTTGATCCTCACATGCTTTCAATTCTTGGAGCTTGGTTATTGGCTTGGAAATGGGTCTCTTATGTGCCAAACTAATTTGATTCTTGAAGCTTGTTGTTTTGTAGCAAGTTAGTTGGTGGTTTGAAAGGTTGTGCAAGAGAGAGCATGAGTAATTTGTATGTTTTGACTTGTGATTTTATTCCTTAGTTTTGCTTGAGGACAAGCAAAAGCTTAAGTGTGAGGGGGTGATGTTAGCACATTTGTTCTTGTTTTTATGGTTATTTTGAATCATCACAGTAATTAAGCTCTTTCATTTTGCTTATTTAATACATGTTTTCCTTGCTATTATCATTTAATTATGGTTCGCACTTGTTTTGAATGTTTTACGGTGTTTGTTAGCGTTTTTGAACCATTGTAGGTCAATTCTATGAGCAAGGGAAGTTCAAGGATGAGTTTGGAGCAATTTTGGACAAGTTCGGGACCCAGAGGACTCGACGCGTCGAAAATTTCCAGAAAGGTTTATGATCGAGACCAGCAGATCTCGACGCGTAGAGAATTGGCTCGACGCGTCGGGCGCAGCAGGTCTCGACGCGTGGAGAATTGGCTCGACGCGTCGGGCGCAGCACGAAGTCGCGAGATATTTGAGTCCAATTTTGTACCAGATTCCTATTTCGTCTCAACTTTATACCTACTATAAAATCCCTCCTTCCTCAACCCTAAAAAACACACCCGAGAGATTTTTAGAGTTCTTTGTAGATAAGAAAGAGAGAAATCAAGAGGCTCAAGTCGTCTTTGGAAGCAAGGAGGAAGCCAGGGAGATTTGGGAGAATCGCTTGGTTAATTCTTGTACTCTTCTGATGATTTGTAATCCTTTATTCATATTTGCTATGTATAATTTAGCTATGCTCGGCTAAATTCCTTAGGGAATTTTGGGTGAATTTGTCTATGAACCTATGCGCCTAGTTCGTTAATTTCTTAATATATTTATGTTTGGTTTTATGATTTGTGTTGCAATCTTGTTTTAATCTGTTGTTGTTGGTGGTTAAAGGCCTAAATTACTAGCTTCACAGTCATGTTTATGTCACCAATGGGAGGTGGGGCATAAATTAGGGCACACACGATTGCACCTAATGGTTGGTCCTTGGGAAAGGGGAACTTATTAGGGGGAGTTTATTCTAGATTATTGCTCATCGGGAGATGGTAGTAATTAGGAATAATTGAATGCTGATCTTTGATCTTATTGGGTGTTTAAGCCATGGGAGTGGAAATTCACTAGGAATAGAGATTACGGGAGTAATTCGATTCCACCTTGCATTCCCATACAAATCTTAATTCCAAACCAAATATTACAAACGTTAATTGGCACTAGGTGATTAAATATTGTGATCCCAAGAATCCTATTTTGCTCTATTGTCTACAAAACCTTGCTACTTATTTTATTCTGCTTGTTATTTTATGCAATCAATCAACCTTCAAGTTTTGTTCGGACTAGTTTCATATGAGTAACCTAGTAGCTAGTGATTAGTACACCACCTCTCTGTGGTTCGACAACCCGAATACTCCGGGTATTATTTGTTTGCCCCAAATTACAGCAATCATAAATATATACATTTATATAATACGCTATATTTATTAAATAAATATAAATATTATATAATGTGCAAAGGGTATTTTTGGTATTTGTGATATAAAAGCTATTCCCAAGGGCATGGGAATAGCTAATACCAAGACCCCCCCTAGGAATGGCTATTCCCCATGCGAAGGTAATAGCTCATTCCTAGGCATGCTATTGCCATGGCAAAATGATTCAACCAAACGATAGAATATGTCTATTCCAAGGAATGTTATTCCATTCCTAACCTATTCCATGAACCAAACATGCCATAAGTGTTTGGTTCGCACATGAGAATCAGAATTGGAATGGGTATCAAATACTTGATAATGGTAATGGGTTTTGGTGAAAGTATTTTGCATGTTTGGTTGTAGGGTGGAATGTGAATGATTAGGCTAAGGGTGAATAATGGAATGAAATCTTTATAAAATAAGAAAATGAATTTTTCCATTAATATGGTATTGCAAACTCACAGTAGTGTTTTAAAACCAGTCAACTGAACAATAACAATTACTTTCATACTCATACTTGAGTGTTTAACCTGTCAACGAAACACACGCTAAAAAGTAGTCTTTGGTACGAATAAAAAGAAAAATCATTCCACCAACAGATTGATTTGACTTTGCTCATAATTGATCAGTCCCCAACAACGGCAGCAATCATGCTGTGCTGTACAATAATTCACTCCACGCACGAACGGTTCTCGCGTAACCCCACGCGCTTTGCCGTCTTAGAAAATGTACAAAATATTCCACAGCATTTGTCCTTTTATTATTATTTTTTTTTTCTTCACTTCACGTGAGAGGTTGCTTCGTTGCTATTCTGCTCGCTATTTTCTACTCCAAGTTTCATTTTCATGGAAAGTTGAAGAAAAGAGCAACCCGGCCTTGATTCTCTGATTCCGATTTCTTAATCTTAAGAAAAGAGCAAAAGGGAATTTGAATCCTTGTTCTTTTCTTGCCGATCAATCCAAACTCTCTCTCTAGTAAAGGTCAGATTTCAAGTCTAATTACTGATTTCTATTAATTATCTTCCACATTCATTTATCGTTGATTATTTTATCACCGTGGGCTGTGTTTTGGATCATCCCTGCTGTTGATAATCTGGGATTTTCTTAGTAGTAACTTCTCTAATCCTTGAATTCGGCGGTGGGTTTCTTTTCCTGGGAATTTTCAGACAAATTTCTAAATTCAGAAACAAGATAAAGATGAGAGCTTTAGATTTGATTAGCTGTTGTTTTAAGAGGAAATAAAGAGGAAATGGATAGAAAGTTATCTTTTTTTTAGCAAATATATCCGTATTCAGTCGAATAATCTGGGATTTGGTTTTGTAATTTGAATTTCAAGAAAGACCTGAGCATTTTGGTAGTATAGTCATTTTATTCATTACTGTGGCTTGGAGAGTTTGTGTTTGTGTTGGAATTGATACAAATTTGTGTTGTTTGCAGATTAATTGGTTTGCACAGTTCAATGCGCACTCCTGGTAATTTAGTTTGTAATGCAATCTACAGATGCTAATAGCAAGAAGAGTTTGAAACGTTCAAGATCATCTTCTTGTGAAATGCCACTTACTGATACTAACATTGCTAAGCCTCTAGAGGATTGCCTCCTGTTTCCTGTTGAGGAGATAGTGCAGTACCCATTGCCTGGTTATGGAGCGCCTACTTCGATTAGTTTCAGTCCTGATGATAGCCTAGTGACGTTTTTGTTTAGTCCCAATCAAACTTTGAATAGGAAGGTTTATGTATTTGATCTCAAGAACGGTAAGCAGGAATTACTATTCAGCCCTCCTGATGGTGGTCTTGATGAGAATAATCTATCAGCGGAAGAGAAATTGAGAAGGGAGAGGTCACGGGAGCGTGGGTTGGGTGTAACCCGATATGAATGGGTGAAGACAAGCTCAATAAGGAAGACCGTTATGGTGCCATTACCTGCTGGGGTTTGTTCACATCCCTTCTCTTTGATAATAGTTTTCAGCATTGGTTTAAGATAAACTTTGATAATTAATATCTGATGTTCTAAACTTACATTTACTTAGTGCTAGTTGCAAATACATTTCTATATGCAATCCAACTTGAACTTTTAGTGTGCTTGTAGGTTTGAATGGTGATTATATATATTTCGTGATTATCAGTTCTGTTGATGATTGCTTTATATGTGAACAGATATACTTCCAGGATCTTCATGGAGAACCAGAACTTAAGATACCAAGTGCCTCGTCCTCGCCAATTATAGATCCACATATTTCACCAGATGGAACCAAGCTTGCATACGTGAAAGACAATGAGCTCAATGTGTTGGACCTCATCCACAATAAGTCGAAGCAATTAACATCCGGTGCCAATGGAAACATCATTGTAAGGGCTAATTTACATTGTTGAATCAGATTTTATCTCCCTTTTATCTAATTCTACCTGTACCTTACATTCAAGAAACTTTAAAAGAGCTTCACTAGTAGTTCTTGTTCAGGTATTGTAAGTAGAATTGTTAGTCATGTTTCACTGTATTTCTTTTAGACTGCTGTGATGGTTAAGATTTCTATTGCTTCCCTTTCTAGAGTTTTTGAGTATGGTACTAAAATTGTGTTTTTCTTTCCTTCTTCAGGTACATGCTCTTGCTGAGTATATAGCCCAGGTGAGATTAAAATTTCATTTCCAATTACTTTTAGGTCAGATGCTTCTAAAGAGTGTAAAATGTGTACACTATGTCCTTTACGTGATACCATACATCTCCAGTTATTATGGAATTTTAGTTCTATGTGCTGTGAACTGTACATCCCGTGATTTTTTTTTTTTAATTTTTTTTTCAATTATTAGAAAGGTGGAACAAAATACTTGTTACAAAGAACAGAATTTTGCTTATTCAACTTTTATATCGATTTCCGGAATATCCCGGGTTCGATTCCCACAAGCGACGATTCCCCCTGGGCCAACTCCCATGGCCTCCCGGAGCGAACGGGGATTAGTCTGGTGGACCTGGACCGTTAAACGGTCAGAGAAAGACCCGGACTACCTCGTGGTAGACTTCTATATCGATTTCCCTTACTAATTTTTACATCTTCAAAATCTGATTATTTTTCCACACTCTTTTGTTTTTGTTTTTTAATTCTTCTTACTTTGGCACAAAGAGTTGCCTTGATCTCTTTACTACATTAATATTTTTCAGTGTTAAAAAAAGAAGTTCATTTCCAATTGCTAGCTGAATGATATTCTGGTTGCTTCTTTATATGCTGGATTGAACATATCCCGTTTTCTGCTTGATGTAGGAAGAAATGGACCGGAAGAATGGATACTGGTGGTCACTGGACAGCAAATTTGTAGCATTTACAAAGGTCGATTCATCTGATATACCTCTTTTCAGAATCATGCACCAAGGTAAAAGTTCCACGGGTCCAGAGGCACAGGAGGACCATGCTTACCCATTTGCTGGTGGGTCAAATGTAAAAGTTCACCTTGGGGTAGTGTCTTCCAATGGAGGTCCTGTAACTTGGATGGACCTTCTGTGTGGTACAAATGCTGCTGAGGAATATTTGGCGAGAGTGAATTGGATGCATGGAAATATTCTTACTGCTCAGGTTTTGAATCGATCACATTCCAAACTAAAAATCCTCAAGTTTGACATTAAAACGGGTCAAAGAAAAGTACTTTTGGTTGAAGAAAATGACACCTGGATCAACCTGCATGATTGCTTCACACCTTTGGACAAGGGACTGAATAGATCTCCCGGGGAATTCATCTGGGCAAGTGAGAAAACTGGGTTCAGACATTTGTATCTGCATGATTCTAACGGAACATGCTTGGGCCCTTTAACCGAAGGTGATTGGATGGTTGAACAAGTTGTAGGTGTAAATGAAGCCGCTGGCCTTGTATATTTTACGGGTACTTTAGATAGTCCTTTGGAATCTCACCTTTACTGTGCTAAATTGTTCCCTGACATGAACAGCCCCTTACAGGCACCATTAAGATTGACACAGGGAAAGGGAAAACACGTGGTTGTGCTCGATCACCAGATGCAGAGATTTGTAGATATTCACGATTCCTCGGTTGCACCTCCTAAAATTTCGTTATTCTCTTTGCATGACGGGAACTTCATAATGCATTTGTATGATCAACCGATCATCATTCCAAGATTCAAAATGCTCCAGCTTGAACCTCCAGAGATAATTAAGGTACAGGCAAAGGATGGGACTACTTTGTACGGGGCACTATATAAACCAGACGAAGCAAGGTTTGGACCTCCGCCATATAAAACCATGGTTCAAGTATATGGTGGCCCTAGTGTACAACTCGTGGGTGATTCATGGACAAACACAGTTGATATGAGAGCTCAATTTCTAAGAAGCAAAGGCATCTTAGTTTGGAAGGTTAGTGTTTCCCTGGTTCTGTTCTTATGTGATCAACTGGTATCTGGTCTAACCAACTTGGTTGGCGTGAGTGGCCGTACACTCTTGTCCCTTAAGAGAGGTCGGGAGTTCGAATCCCCTCTCGTATGGAAAAACCAATCTGGCCAGCACTTTGCCCCTTAATTGGGCCGGCCCGGTGCGAGTATGGTGCGGGCTTAAAGGTGCCTCCTATAGTTAGGGCTTACTCAGGACACCTCATGGCCTGACCAAAAAACTGGTATCTGGTCTTACAAGCTTGTAGTATGAACTAGTTACTCTTTCCTGCATAGTTTCCCTACAAGCTTGGAAGTTTGTTATTTTTGCAACTTTGTTAATACTGCAGCTAGTTCTTTTGGGCTGCTCTGTGCATCTGAGAACACAGTCCATGGACTGCTTAAACACTGAACTGAGTTTGTGTTGGGCGGAGGCCGTAAGGGCCGAGTCCAGCACCATGTGGCTAGGGGGATTGTTGGGTAGCCAGCACCCTGGTTCTCGAAAATGTGTGGCGGTATAAGGAAATAAAGTTGTGCCTTCGCTACTAGCTATAGCTTTTGGCGTAATGGTAAACGCTTGATCCTAACAAGTGGTACCAAAGCCAAGTCACGGGTTCAAGTCGCTGCTGCTGGGAGGGGTATTGTTGGGCGGAGGCCGGTAAGGGCCAAGTCCAGCATCATGTGGCTAGGGAATTGTTAGGCGGTCAACACCCTGGCTCTTGAAAATGTGTGGTGGTATAAGAAAATAAAGTTGCGCTTTCGCTACTAGCTATAGCTTTTGGCGTAGTGGTAAACACTTGATCCTAACAAGTGGTACCAAAGCCAAGTTGCCCTTGCTGGGAGGGGGATTGTTGGGCGGAGGCCGGTAAGGGCCAAGTCCAGCACCGTGTGGCTCTATAGCTTTTGGTGTAGTGGTAAGCGCTTGATCCTAACAGTTCGCCATGCGATTAAACATGTCTCTAATCACTTTGAAGGAGTAATTCAGTTCTAGCAACGAAAAACATGAAAGAAGGGAAGAAATTCTTACCCTGGTTGTTTTCGTGGTTACAGATGGATAACAGAGGCACTGCTCGACGAGGACTCAAGTTCGAAGGTGCACTGAAGAACAACTGTGGCGGTGTTGATACCGAGGATCAAGCAACAGGAGCCGAGTGGCTTGTGAAGCATGGGATTGCCAAAGAAGGTCACATTGGACTGTACGGATGGAGCTATGGCGGATATCTATCGGCTATGACACTGGCAAGGTTCCCTGAAGTATTCCGATGTGCGGTTTCGGGTGCCCCAGTGACTTCATGGGATGGATACGACACATTCTACACCGAAAAGTATATGGGTCTTCCTTGCGAGAACCAGTCGGGGTATACCGAGAGCTCCGTGATGCACCATGTGAGCAAGATAAAAGGTAAGCTTTTACTGGTGCACGGCATGATCGATGAAAACGTGCACTTTAGGCACACCGCAAGACTGATCAATGCGCTCGTGGCTACCGGGAAGGTTTACGAGTTGCTCATTTTTCCCGATGAGCGGCACATGCCCCGGCGACATAGGGACCGTATCTACATGGAAGAGAGAATCTGGGATTTCATTGAAAGGAACTTGTGAATGAGTTTTTGAATTCCTTTAAGATAATGTGTAATGTGTTGTTTGACAGGGAACATTTTGGTGATTCTCTCCTCTTCTCATTTCATGCTAGTGACAAGAAGAGACTTCATGTGATTGAGACAATCATTAATACTATCCTATCCTAGGAGTGTATTTAAATGACAATAAGTACTTGTGCATCATTATTAAGTAGATTGAGCTTTTATTTTTCATTCTTAGATTATAGTGACGTTCTTAAAATTAGTCATTTTATTTAACGTCGTTCCATATTAATTTATTATTTTTTTCTATTAAAAAAAAGGAAAAAGAAAATGGTCAAGTAGGCAATTGAATTTTACATGATAAAGTAATTAGACTCCTGAACTTTTTAAGGATACAATAAATCATCAAATTCATTAAAATCTGTCAAATAATCTAATTTATCGGTAACCAACTCTTCACCGTTGGTCACCATAATTACTGTTGACCGCTTTCTAAGTGCGTTGACAGTTGATTGGATTGGTCGCCTTTTTCGGAGAAGCGATCAAAATTGGTCGCCATTTTCAAAAAAGGCGACAAAAATTGGTTGCCTTCTTCGGAGAGGTGTCAAAAGTGGAGATGGTGATCAAAAATGGTCATCTTCAAAAAAGGGAAGGCGACTAGAACAGAGAAGGCAACTAGGTTGGAGAGGTGACTAGAAATGGTCGCCTTCTGTAGGAGAAAGCGACCAACTTTTTTTTGATCGCCTTCTTCGGAGAAGGTAACCGAAAGCGATTTGAAATGGTTACTTCTTCTAAGGTAGATTTACGATCGTCAAAAAGTCATCGAAATTAATCGAATTTTTGTCAAAATGATAATGACGGGCTATGACATATCTATAACCGATTGGCATGTTTCTATGCATGAAAATAACATTTTGAAATGTTTAATTGTATATTTTAAAAATTTAGAAATCTAATTAGTATATTGTATAAAGTTTAAGGGTTTATTTAATATTTTCCCCAAAAAAAAAAAAAAAAAAAAAAAAAAAAACTTAGATGTCATCATGTCAAATCTTATGTTCTGTATTTGGTCAAAGTAGTTTAATGTTTTTGTCTTGTTTTGACCCACATACATAAAAGACGGATACTATCAGTCAATTATTTATAAAATTTCCGCAATAGTCACAAATTAGTGAATGCATTTATTCTCTTCACACCTACCGATGGCCTACTCTAATTAATGATAATAATGTAGATTTCTGAAAATATTCAAAATAACATTTTTCATTTTAATAAATCTTTGCTTTACATACTCATACAAAATACATTGAGTTGAAGGAAAATAATACAAATTAAAAAAAAATGTAACAAAATCACAATATCCTTGCACGTACTTATGTCAATTCAGAAATTTGAACTCACTATATTATTACCTATGGTAATCCAAATACTGGCCTCATAAATGAAATTGCATTAGAATTATATTATTTACTGCCCCATAGTAAATGAAGAAACAAGCTACCCACAATTCTGTTCTCCCAAAATGTTGAATCTCGGACCTTAAGGCCCCCACCTTTCGGCCCGACAGAAAATATGAGAGGAAATAAATCACGATAACTCAGTAACTCAGAGCTACCCCGACAATTATATTCCTCCATAGAAATTATGGATTTTGAGAAAATTAAAATTGGATCCACCACCTATATATATAGCAAGTGTATGTATACGTGTATGTATATATAGCTTAGTCGTGGTAATTAAGTGCTAAGACCAGCCAAGAAAGCCACTCCAGTAGAAGGCAACCACGAGGATCCAAAAATGAACTGCGCCACCGTGAACTTGCTAGCCTCGACCGGCAACGTGATGACCCGGTATCCCGGCCAGCTGACGCGGCGCGCCAAGGCGGCCCCGGGGCCGGAGTTCATGTACTCGCCGTAGTACAGCGTGTCGAGGGCGAAGGTGGCGTTCCACTCCAACCACCCCCGGGGGTGAACGTGGTCGCCGATGTACGACATCATGACGACCGTCCGGGAGTAGAGCTTCCAGGGGCGGCCGAGGTAGGTGGAGAAGTTGGCCTTGGAGGAGTCGAGGTCAGAGGTGGCGAGGATGCGGGAGGCGTGGATGGAGATGCCGGTGTTTTGGTTCGGGTCCTTGCGGTTCTGGGCGGTGATGGTGTTCTTCTGCCCCGGCAGGGGCTTCCGGGCGAAGATGGTGCAGTTCTGGAGGACGACGGCGGCGTTGCCGAAGATGAAGTCGACGGTGCCGTAGATGTCGCACTCGCGGTAGAACTGGCGTTGGGAGTGGACGTACAGGGTGTCTTGGTAGCCGATGATCTGGCAGTGGTAGATCACGGCGTGATCGGCGCCGATCCGAAGCGCCACCGCCTGGTGCTTCGCTGCTCCGGCCCAGTTTTCAAACGTTATGTCCTTTGCAATGAAACCCGCTCCCGTCGCAGCTGTAAGTGGACACCATACCAAAATCTTACTCCAACAATTCACAATATAATATAATATATTGACTAGAAAAATTAAAGACACAACCATTATCCTAAGGTATGCAATGAACATAATGTTTCAATAGGTGTTAAGACTCCTCGTTCCAAAAGTTAAATCCCCAACTCACCAGGCCTCCCACATCCGAGCCCGTATTTGGAAGGATGTAGGTTACAGTTACTCAACACGACAAAAGCCAGTGCACACAAGCAATTTTGAAAAAATCGCTAGGCACCCTTTAGGCGCCTGGGGAGCCCCTATGGCGCCTAGGAGGCTGACCGCCTAGTGCTTAGGCACGATTTTTGTAACACTGCGCACAAGAGATCTGTCCATTTTAAACATAATGTTCACTCTCCCAAATTTTGAACATTGATCTCTTGAACCAGTAAGTTAACTTGGTGCGGCCCCATTCATTACTCGTGTCCTAGGGACATTGACTAAATTGGGCGGAAATGGACTGACTTTTTATAAAAGTTATTGGACAAAAGATGCATTTCAAGGGAAAATATTGTCTACACATCCAACATTTTCCTAATTATAATGTGATGTATAGTATAGGCAATCACCCACCCACCTCCAATAATAATGTCTCTGCCAACAAATTGGTAAGCCAGTTAAGTGTTCCAATATACATAGCTGTCCTCATTTTCTTATGTAACATTCAATGAGTAACACAAATGTTCTAATGAAAAATCTATAATACTATATACTTGACAACAGTACACTATGTCGGTCGATCAGATGTTATTTCAAAATTAAAAAAAAAAAAAAAAAAAATCTCTTAGCTTATAATTGAATTCACTAGAAAAAAAAAAAATTCAAATTTAGCGATCACATGCAAAGTTGATGCGTATAATATCCATAAACATTATGAATAGGGCCAATATATATAGTTGGATAGTTAAGTATAATTATCAACTATCAAATCATAGGGTGACAGGCCACGTGAGTGCACTATACTTTAACATGATATGGATTCATGCATGCACGGGTAGGGGTTTAGAGCCCATTATTTTCCAGCACAAATAATTAATGGGTAGAAATTTAATTTCAACCACATTAGAAAATAAATAAAAAGCAGAAAAAGTCCAAAAAATAATAATAATTTTCTTTTTAATTTACCGAAAGAGGCTGTGTGGAACGTCGTCATGTTATCGGCAACGCTGCTTCCTCCCGCAATTACCGTTTTGCCCTTCCCGTCTCCGATAAGCATCACATTTGTTTTCTTCCTCCCTATTTTCAGATTTTTCTCTACGTACCTGCGTAAATAAATAAATAAATAAATAAATAAATAGTTAACCCCCAAATATATTTAGGTCCTGTTTGATAACATTTTTAATTTATCAGTCAATTTTGATTTTTTGATCACTATTAATTGTTTGATTTGCTTAAACAACTCATATAAATAAGTGTTTGATTGATTAATTTTTTGTTACAATTTATTGTTTCAAAAAGTCAAAATTCTAAAAGTTATTCAAAAGAATTTTTTCAATCAACTTTTTGAAAAAGTCATTTTGCATATAATCAATTATCAGCTAACAGCTAATTTACCAAACATTTTTCTAAACACAACTAATGCTATCAACTAATTAACTTAATCAACTAACAACTATTTACCAAATACCCCTTAATCTCATTTCTAGTTTTCTACCGACAGATCTGGTTCCCATTTTACAAACACCTCCCCAAATTTCTTTGATTTCCCAGTTTTACCCTTCCGTAGTTAATACTTATTAGTGACGTGTAAATTACTCTACATTATTGTACCGTTTCGAAACAACTTTAAAAAAGAGTTAATACCTAAAATGGTCCATCGACTATGCCATAATTACCAATTTGGTCCTCAACTACCATTCTTACCCAATTAAGTCCTCAACTATTTAACTTTTACTCAATTAAGTCCTCAACTATACAATTCTTACCCAATTTAGTCCTCAACTATACAATTCTTACCCAATTTAGTCCTTTGTATTAATTTGACTGTTTGTTGACTGTCAAAAGTCGGGATAAAATTATAATTTTACAAGATTTCTCCTTCCTCTCCATTTAGCAGCGCCAAACCATGCAGCAATACACTCCGATCAGATTTCGATCGTCAAAAAATCGTTGAAAATCAAATTCATGGGCTATCCGATGCACAACCACTACTTCGATACTGACAGGTTTAGAACCCAACCGGAGCTTATTGCTACATGGTTTAGCGCTGCTAAATGCGGAGGAAGGAGAAAACTTGTAAAATTACAACTTTATTTCCACTTTTGACAGTCAACAAACAGTCAAATTGACAAAGGACTAAATTGGGTAAAAATTGTATAGTTGAGGACTTAATTGGGTAAAAATGATAGTCGAGGACCAAATTGGTAATTACGACATAGTCGAGGGACTATTTTGGGTATTAACTCTTTAAAAAATGGTTCACGTGAGGAATAGTCAGATTTCAACCAATGGCATTATGGTAATTTATCCAATACCGAGAAATGACAGGAAAGTTACGATATAGTATATAAAAAAAAAAATTTCTACAAATAATAAGAATTTTTTATGCATTCATGCTGTCTTTTAAAAAAAAAATTTTGGTATCTTTTTACAAAAAGAAATTAAACGAGAAATAAAATTATACTTGAATTATTTTCTGTGTAGGTAAGTTCATTTATAATATAAAATATAAATTGTACTAAAAAATAATTATTTTCTTTATGGCCGGTGAGAAACCGTGACATATGATTCCATAAAGACTCTCATAAATAATAATTTAGGCTTCTTGGATTCTTATTCCATGATTAATTAAAACAAAAATCATTATTATATACTCTTCTATCCATTTCTCATTTCCTTTTTATTATTTATTGGTCAAACCAACTCTTTATTCATTATTTTAAAAAATAATTTTTTAATTCTTTTTAAATTTATTTTTTTTTATATTTAATAATACTTTTAACTAATTTTTAAATATATAAATTTTATATATTAATATCAAACTTAACATTATAAAAATTAAATTAAAAATAACTTCAGTGATGTCTAGTTAACTGAATTAGAGACAAAATGGGACCGATAGATTAACTAATAACTAGGGATTAAAAGGGGGGAATAAATAAATTAATGTCTAAGGATATGGATAGCAATGTCAATTCACACAGAAAAGAAGGGCATTAGAAGTTAGAAAGGAAGATAAAAAAGGGTAAAAGGTCAAGGCTGCTTTATCCAGCTCAAAAGAGGGAAACGTGAACTTACTTTCCTGCCCTCACATAAATAATGGTCCGGCGAGTACTGTATTCCGGCACTTTCTTGATCGCCTCGGCGATTGTCTTCACCGTTCCGTTGCCGTCTTGTGACACGATTATGTCGGCCTGGATCGCCGGCGCCGGCAAGTCAAGCAATCTCCGTTCGTTCCGAGTTAGCCATTCCGGGAAATCTCCGTGGCCCAACAGCATACGGCGGCGATTCTGAATCGGCACGCCGGAGAAGTCATCGTCGCCGTTGGCGGCAGCGAAAATGGCCAGACAGTTGCTCACCAGCTCCGACAGGTTCTTCAACCTCGCCGACATCTGGCTCTTCACGGGGCCGTTAGTTTCGAACAGTCCCTCGGTGCACGTGTCCTGGTTGGTCAGCGCGGCGCTGAGCCACGTGTGCACGTCCTGCCCCCTGCCGCCGCCGCCGCTGACGGAGGAGAGCGACCGGGAGAGAAGCTCCACCGAGTCGTCGAGGAGCTCGAGGCAATCCTCGTACGCCGACCGCTCCAGCGCGCTCATCGGAACGTTGCCAATGTCGGCGGCCATGTACAACGCCCGCCCGAACCGCTGGAGAGTCACGTTGACGGAAATGTGGACGAGGTCGGTGTCCGACGCCGCTACCGCGCCGGGGAAATCCACGAGCGAGTTGACACAGAGACTCGGGTACCGAGTCTTGCTACACGTCCGGGCAATGGCCTGAGTTGGCTTCGCCGTGATCCTATCCCCTTCCCCCTTCCCCTCACCCCCACCAAAACCGCCACCGAAGCCGCGGCGGCAACGATGAGAACCGCCGCGAATATTACCAAACCCTTCACCTTCTTCCCCTTCCCGCCCCAAGACGCCGTCGCCCCGTCCGGCAAAATCTCCCGCCGCGACGCCGGCCCCACCGGTGACGATCCGATCCTCCCATACTCCATTCCGTATCAAAATGCCGTTAGCCTCGGAGAAATTAAGGTTATTATTAAGAAAACAATTGCAAGAAGCCTCAGCTCGGAGAAAATAAGGTTATTACTGAAGTTATTAAGGTAAGAAGGGAGGAGTGAAATGAAATGAGCATAGAGAGAAGGGGGTGGAAGTGCGGGGAGAGTGTGTATCATGAGTTGTGTATATATAATGGCGGTGGCAGAGTGAATAGGTTGAGGTTGTTGCGAGGTCCATTTCTTAGCTGGCCTCTACTTAGAGTAACACCAAGCTAGTGGATCGTAGTTTCCTTCTTTAGATTTTTTGTTTTTTTTTTTTTAATCCCTTAGCTAATAGCTTTTCAGTTGGCTCATAATCACCATACAAGTGACGATGGACTACGCCATATAGTCCACACCTAAACCTATACTACAAGCCACACCGAATGCCACCTAATCCTATTTCTCCCGACAGGATATAACATGATGTTTAAGTAGGGAATTAAGAGTGAAAGAAATTGTAATTTCGTGTGAAACGAATGTTAGGTGGAGGTCAGTAAAAGTCAAGTCTAACACACAGTGGATTGGTAATTATTGAGTGGAGGCCAGTAAAAGTCAAGTCTAACACTCAGTGAACAGGTAAACTATTGGGTGGAGGCTAGTAAAAGTCAAGTCTAGGGCATGGTGATTGAGAGATTGTTGGGCGAAGGCCGATAAAAGTCATGTCTTGTGTGGCCAACAATAAAGAAATAAAGTTACAATTGATAAACGTTTGATCTTAATAAGTGGTATATATTGAAAGGAAATAAATAGTATACAGACAAAAATGTGTGTATAATTGTAGCTCCCGTACAAAGATCTAAGATTGTTAGGGAGGGCACTTTGATCCTCACACTCTAAATTTTCTTCCCATGGAATTGCAATTTTTAGGAGGCGGGTGGGATTTGCAAATCTTCAAATTTGAAGAATTGTAATTTCATGAAATTACAATTCCTCCCACCAAACTCTGAAATTATTCACTTCTTAGAATTACATTGTAAAAAGTTTGCAATTCATATCTACCAAACATGCCATTAGTTGCATTAAAACTTAACTTTTTAAGATTATCTCAAATGTATTTGCATTCAAATATATTGACCTCAGAAAGTAGGGAATACTTAAAATAAATATACATTTAGACGACGGAAACCACCATGTGAGTACATAAAAGTACAACAATCGTTATATCGTGGATCAAGATCTACAGTGCATTGTAGATTATGGTTCAATACACAAAATTTATGTTTATAATGCACAAAATTCATGTTCATAATACACATACACATAAACACGATATAATGAATATGAATTCTGTGTATTATAAACATGAATTCTGTGTATTATATATATAGCTGATGACACATAAACACTTAACATAATACACAGAAATCATGTTCATTATATCGTATTTATTGTTCATTATATCGTATTTATGTGTATCTGTATTATGAACATGAATTCTGTAATTTATGAAGTTAAATTTTGTGTATTGATATAATTAAATTGCCTAAGTACACGGCTTGGGCTTAACACATGGGCAAGAAGTGAAGTTGTGAGCCGAAGAAAAAGTATTAGGTATGTTAATGATACTCTGGTTTTACTTTATCCATAGATTAATCGTTGTTGGTAATAAGCAGTTGTACAATCTGCACACCTAACTGTCAGCTAATTAAATGTTTAAGATACGGATAGATCAGAGAGTACTTAATTAAATATGCAGCTAAGGGAAGTGATGAGGATTCAGGACTATTTTGGTCCTATACAATTATTTAGAGCATTCTCATTACGCATAATTTTTTAAGAAATTTTACAGAGGTGACTAGCTAGCAGAGAGAAGGGAAAGAAGAAGAAGAAGAAAAAAAAAAACAATAAAGGATATTGTTGAGCATATAATTATTAATGTGCAATCCAACTATCAGCTTAGACTTTTAGTTGGGATGGAGCACATGCTTCAATTTGGTATCAGAACGAAAAAAAAAAACGTGTTGAGCATATAACCATTGGGCGATTTGGTTGTGCCTCATTTTTTTTTTTTTTTAATAGTTTGTGGGGCCCACTTTAAAATGAAAAATCAAAATTCTTGCAGGGAACCTTTATTATTCTCTCTCTTTCACCCATGCTTGGCTCTCACAAAAAACCACCTAAGAATCATCTATTGTGGATGTCCTCAGGATCCAAGTGAAAATAGTGTTTTGTTATTGAGGACTTTTCTCTTTCTACAACGCAAAATCTCTCAACTCAAGAGCTCTCACACCTCAGACCCACATGATTGTGAATGGTAAGTCTCGATGACTCAGTAATCCATTAGATGGGAGGATTAATGTTTGATGTGTCTTTGTCTACAATCTGTCACCCAGGAACGAATCAACTGAATTACTCATACGAGCTTGTGGAATTTTCTTTTACAATATGAGATCAGAGGTTAAAGAAAAACATACAAGCTCTTTGATCATAACCGTACCATCATTTTTTTTTTATTGAATTGTTAGTTATAGAGTAATAATTAAGAAAAGAGATGAAGTGCCCAGTTGGTATGATTGGAAGATGAGCAAGTTAAGTTTGTATGTGAGCACTTGGATAATGGGATTAGTTAAATGTAATGGATTACACACTTGAATAATCATCCATTATGCATCATGATTGCTTAAGATAAATAATATAGTTAATAATTAATTAAGTGTTTCATAGTGTGGAACTGCCAACTGGGACCGGGCTGAATCTCCTAGACGAAGATGGAAATCTTAATCTTAACTCAAACCTTATCCACATAATAATTGGAATCTGGAATAATTTTGGGAAGAAGAATCCAAAGTGAAAGGAAGTGAGAAAAACTTAGACAATGGGCAATCTGCCAGTACTAGTATTGTGGGCAAATTATTGTGTGGACCGGGCCGTATGGACCACGGTGCAAGACGATATTTTTGAATTTTATGAGTTAGAATAATATACATTGTGAGTTAAAATAATGTACGTTATGTGTTAGAATAATATATATTATGTGTTAGAATAATGAAACTTCTGAGATAAGATAATGTACATTGTGTGTTAGAGCAATGTACAATATGTATGTGTTAGAATAATATATTTAATGTGTTAGAATAATGTACATTATGAGTTAGAATAATGAAATTTTTGGGGTAAAATAATGTACTTTATGTGTTAAAATAATGTACATTATGAATTATAAAAATATATATTTCAGTTTGTCACGTGAAAAAAAAAAAAAAATTTACACAAAACGACGTTGTTTTTGAACCATGATTCCGCTGTGTGGCTAGTGGTATTTGTGTGTATGAATGTATATGGAGAATACTGGTGGCGACTCGCACTCGCGCACGTCACGGCACCAAACGGTGTGGTAGAGTTAAAGCAATGTACGTACGTACTATTATATTGCCCCTTTCCCCTTATTCCCCAGCGAATATATATGACCCAATGTAACAATGCCTAGCTTGGATCATCCAATGGATTGGATGCCCTCTACCATATTGCACTCTTGTCCACTTCTGCAACTCTCATCTTTTCAAGAAATTTGAGAAACTATATTATTGTACTACTATTATATTGTTTTATCTTTATGTGGTATGTTCTAATTTGTATACTAGATGTTTACCATTAAATTGTAATTCACACGTTCACGCAAAAAAACACTCAAGCATCAAGAAGAATACCTTATGTCAAGAGTACGTAATTAAAGATTTAATTTGATATAAGGCAACCATATGAAATGTTAAAATGCATGGGACCACGGAAGTAATGTGTCACATAATATTAATATATGTTAGGATAACCACTTACCATTACGTCAAAAGTTATAACTTGTAACGGAGACACAACTTTATTTCTGACAAGGTGTTGGACTTGGCTTTCACCGACTTCCGCCCAATAATATAATCCCCTAGCTACCAATTGCTGGACTTCACCATTTACCAACCTCCTGTTACGAAATATTACTACGAAAATAATATTTCTGGAAAAAATAACAAACAGAAGAATAAAAGGATTTTTCTGGTAGGTGGTAAGTACGAGTCGAGCGAAGCACTCTTTTCTTAAAACCTTATTTGCTACCTCCTAAAGATGTTAGGAGCGTTGTAGCCTAGGTTTCTCAGGAACCTAGGTTTCCCAGGATAAAACGACGTACTACGGTTCAATGTTTGAGCATTCAAACAAAATAACCCATCGAATAGGAACAATGGATGAATCACAATGGTTTTCCCCATTCGTGTCCGCGTACATGAGTCAAGCCTTTTCAAGCTCATTTTGGGATTTGATTTCCACCCTTGCGCGAGAGAAAGAGTCTCTATGCTATACAATTCAATAAGCCTTAGAAAGGCTCTTGTATAAGTAGTGCGTGTTGCAAACTCACTTCCCAAACTAATGTGGGACAAAGGCTACTTTAAAGCCTTTCCCCTTCATTTTTCCAACTCAAATGGGTCTACTTTGAGATCAATTTCTCATTCACCCATTATCTATTTTGAGCGTACAATATATCAATCTCTTCGTCTCACTACGAAGAACAAGAATCCACTTTGACCAGACCCAAATCGAAATGGACCCCACTAATATTTGTACCACAAAATAGCCACTTAATATGTCATTTTATGCTATTTTTTCGAAGACCTCCATCCAACAATTCTCTCCCTCAGCACCTACCAGTCTTAACTGTGTTCGAACTAGTTACCTGGCTCTAATACAACTTGTACTGTTAGGATCAAGAGCTTACCGGAGTTCAGCCCTGCTCGATTTGAGACGTGGCGTTGTGGCCTACCATGGAGGGATGTGGTTAAATGGTTAATGTCTATCTACTTATCACCAATTGGTTTTAAGAAGGATATGACAACTAGATAACCAAAAAACTCTGTGGTTAAACGTGCTTGACTTACAGGATGGGTGACCTAGCATTGAGATCCAACAATTAGTATCAGACCCGATGTCATAAGTTCGACCATGCTCGATTTGAGACGTGGCACTGGCAACTAGATAACCAAAGAACTTCGTGGTTAAGTGTGGCGAGACAGTTGTCGAGTACTGGACCTAGCCCCTGCTCGATTTGAGACATAGCACTGGCAAAGAATTTCGTGGTTAAGCTTTCTTGACTTACAGGATGGGTTACCTACTGGGAAGTAAGCATCATGTATCGCTGAGATCCATCATTACCACTACGCCAAAAGTTATAGCTCGTAGCGAAGACACAACTTTATGTTTTTATGCCACCACATTTTCGAGAGGCATGGTGCTGAACTTGATTCTTTAGTGACCTCCCCCAAGAATATCATTTGTTACTACAATTCAGGTATATATATATATATATATATATATATATATATATATATCATTTTATTTCTTTGTTAACTAATTTATTTACTTTATTAAACATGTATAACTAATATCAAGGCTGAGGTTGTGGTGCCTCACACATGTTGAGAGAGGGAAATAGGTTCACTAACCCATGTCAAGGGACCTCATGAGGCAGAACTGTTTTTTATTTTCCTCCTAAAGTGTTGGTCACTTACTTGGCCGTCTTTTATGCCACAGGGTTTGAGTCCTACGCATAGAATCAGGTTTGTATTGATATATTTTGTTTTGTTTTGTTTGTTTTTTCCCCCTTAATTTTTTGTTTTATTCTTTTGATTTTCGATATATTTTTGTATTTTGTATAACTAAATGATATAATTAATAATGATGTGATCCTCAGCTTATGTATAGTAACATAAATGTTCAACAGATTTAGACATGCATGGTCCAGATTAAATATTGTACTAAACTACTAATTATATGAAGTAGTTCTATCCTCTCTTCTTCAATATAGTAAGTTCAACTACTTTTCAACTTTAATTGTAAATCCAAAAGTGTCAGTATTTAATCATCTAGATACCTAGTAGCTACTTCTCTCCCTTGGGACAGATCGAGCTTGCTATGTTGTTTTGAAGAATGGTATAATATAATAAAGTGAAAAACAAATTAAAAAGAAATGATTTATACTATATATGGTTGTTTAGCCAAGAAAGTCATAGTTTACTTAACATGGTGATGAGCAACAAGTTAACATTTATATTTGTCCTAATATTGGTAGAATGGAAAATTTCTTGCATTATTGTGACTTAATAAAATAGTGGTGATTGAGATCCGAGAGTTTAAGTTTTGGTTATAGGAAGATTTGTTTACATATACATACATCATTATATTTTTGAATTAGAATTTTTCATTAAAGTTTTAAAAATGCATTAGTTATAATATCTATTGCTAAATCATAGACTAATTATATGTTAAAACCTGAACTAATTAGCCTTTAAAAAACAAAATTTTATAAACACAACGGAAGTATTTGACTTGTTCAATTTTAGCAAAGATTGTAACACATGTAATGTTTTACTTTACAAATGTTTTATTTGAAAATTCGGAATGCACGATAACATAAGCAAACTAGTAAAGTAAAGAGAGAGATGTTAGTTTAATCCTTCTAGTCGAATCTTTTCTTTTTTCTATTAGGAGCAAATTCACTAAGTAATTTATCATCACGCAATTGCAATAGTGAATTGAACCAATTTGTGCTTTGATAACGAAGTCAATTAACAACAAAATGTTAGCTTTTCACATGAGTCATGATAAGGAGAAAAGCAAATTGAGGAAACAAAATATTTCACAGGAAGAAGGGAAACAAATATCACTGCATAAAATCAAGGAAATATTGAAAGGAATCATTATGATATCTTGCCTTTTTAATTCTCCCTCCTCTTTGTATATAAGTCTGTCATATCTTATGAAATATGTAGAATTGAATACAATAATATTAAGTTTATAAAAGTTTTTTATGGTATCAAAGCATTGAAACTCGCAAGCATCAAGAACCCGGTTCCTCCATTTTCTTATTATTCAGTCATGGAAGAACCCAAGCTTACATTACAAAATCATTCCATCAGTGTGCCAGTTTGATTTCAATCAGACTAGGCTCCAATAACTATCTCATGTGGCGATCACAAATCCTTCATCTGGCTCGTATCTTGACGTGCTTCATCATTTGGAAAAGAATGATGACAAACCTGAACGTTTGCTAAAAGATGGGGTTGTGAATCCAGCATATACCTTGTGGTTAACAAATGATGGTCTTCTTATTTCATGGTTGTTTGGCACAATAAAAGAAGAAGCTCAACCATCCATTGCAGAAGATGTTACTGCTTATGATTTGTGGAGTTCTTTAGAATAAATAAAATATTTCACAGGAAGAAGGGAAACAAATATCAGTGCATAAAATCAAGGAAATATTGAAAGGAATCATTATGATATCTTGCCTTTTTAATTCTCCATTCTCTTTGTATATAAGGGTGTGTTTGGTTCGCACATAGGAATCGGAATCGGAATGGTATCAAATACTTGGTAATGGTAATGGGTTTTGGTGAAAGTATTTAACATGTTTGGTAGTAGGGTGGAATGGGAATGGTTACTAATAGTAGTGCTTGAGAATGAATAAGGGTATGAAACCCTTATTTTATTTGGGTATGGGTTTTTCAATTGATGGGGTATTCCAAACCCATAGTAGTGTTCTAAAAACTTATCAACCAAACAACAACAATCACTTTCATACACATTCCTATGGACAAAACCCACCAACCAAACACACCCTAAGTCTGTCCTATCTTATGAAATATGCAGAATTGAATACAATAATATTAAGTTTATAAGAGTTTTTCAAGTCACCTCTCTTGTTACTCACACTCTTGTTTTTACTCACACTCTTTTTACTTATCACTCTAAGTAGAGTATCATTCAAAAATCAAACAATGTTGTATAGTTATTCAACTATTGTAGACTCAAAATTTGAATGTAGCTTGTAATGTTTGATGAGTCTTTAGAACTGTACTTGAAGTATTATTGCTTGATATATAGCTTTTTGCACTTAGGAAAATTTATCTCAAGTACCTTGCTTGTTGTTCTCTTATTCTTCAACTCTATTTATATTTGTGTTTGAATTATCCGTTGAATAAAGAGATAATAATTCAAACTTTAATTTTTGACTCCATAGATATTATATTGGCTAGCTATTGAATATTGACATATTTCTTGCATTTGACATCTTATGAGTTAATATCCAAAATCGTCCTCGACTATAGTGGTTTTCTCAATTTCGTCATAAACGACTTTGGTGACCTAATATCGTCCCAGACTTTTGTGTTTCGCTCAATTTAGTCCCAGACTTTTGTGTTTTTGCTCAATTTAGTCCCTCATTTGTTATTCTGTCCATTTGGTGTTAAATAAATAGACAATTCAGTAATTTTAATATTGGCATCTCTTTACTCATAGACATGTGAACTGCGAAATCTTTTTTTTTTTTTTTTTTTACGAATTACTCCCAGAATTACTTCTAAAACTGCGAATATAAAATTTGATTTGCAGGTCCGGGAGTAATTCTGGGTGTAATTCGTACAAGAAAGAGGAATTCCGCACTTCACAAGTTGAAAGTAAAGAGAGATCAATATTGACATTACTGAATTGTCCCTTTATTTAACACCAATTTGACGGAATAACAAATGGAGGACTAAATTGAGCGAAACACAAAAGTCTGGGACGATATTAGGTCACCAAAGTCGTTTAGGACGAAATTGAGAAAAACCACTATAGTCGAGGACGATTTTGCGTATTAACTCGACATCTTATTATAGCCAAGCGTTTGTTGGCTGTAAGTAAATGTTAGTGCATTTTGTGGTTTCTTGATTTCTAAGCATCTTAATTACCAATTCTAGTAATATCTTCCTTGAGTTACATGTCAATAGCCAAAAATTGGAGTAAGGTGAATATATCATTTAATTTACATGCATTTCAATGCATTTTGTTATTTAAAACAACAAATTAAATTTCAAAAAGAAGATTTTTCTATTTCATCTTTTGAAAATTACTCTATCTTCTACCTACCATTCTGTTGTATTCACCTTTTTGAATTGTTTGCTTTTTACCTTACCGGGGTCGTTTGGTTCACGGAATGTCAGATTACCTTAGGGAATGTTAGATTGCTGGGAATGTTAGATTACTGGGAATGTTAGATTCCCGTGTTTGGTATGTTTGGTTAAAATTGATGTATGTAATATCATCATGTTTGGTTTAGGGTTATCTTTTATTCACACACTATAATATCCTTAACATATTTTCATATATTTCAATAAATTTAAAAATTAAAATAAATAAATAAGATAACGGTATCATATATAATTACATGATTTTAAAATATTAACTAAAATATTGAACTTGAGAAACAAAATTATTTTATATGCTAACCTAAGATAATAAAAATAAAAAATATATAATTACAAAAATAATTATGTGTGTGTGTGTAATAAACTAACATAACCAAGGTTATCTTACATAACCTTAGAAATTGAAGGGAATCACATTCCCTTCAAAATCCTATATGGAGGGAATGTGACATTCCTGGGGAATGTTAGATTCCCTGAGATAATGTGAACCAAACATAGGAATGTGAGCTTTGAAATGTCACATTCCCTTCAAAATCCTAGGAGTGGGCATTAATCGGGTCTAACCTGAAAAACTCGCGGGTTCGACCCGTTTAACCCAATACAGGTCAGATTCGATAGGTAACGGGTCGACCATTATAAGAAAGGCAAAAATCATTGTAATTAATCTGTTCGAGTTTCGGGTTTAAGATTTAAATTTTGAATCGAACTCTGCTACTTTACTTTTATATGGCCTTTTAACATTTTTGTTGATCTAATCATCTTTCTGCCTTAGAATTTTCATCATTTTTTCTTCTTTTTTGAATGCTACTAGCTCTATTACATTGTAGTATCTGTTCATATACTTTCTCAACCTACTGAAACACAAAGAGCTAATAACGCCTCCATTGAGGCTCGAACTTACAACCTTCCAAATGGAAGTCCAACCTGGATATCATTTTTTCTTCTAACTATTTTGCTTTTGTAGAAGTATCTTTATGTACATTTTGTTTGATCTGATTAAGCGTTTTGAGTTTATATCTAGATTGATTTTTATAGTTGGTTCTTTTATCTTTACAAACTAATTAAGTTGAATTAAAATAAGAAAATTTGGGAGTTCTAAATTCCTAACTTGTTTAACATGCATAATCAAAATGTATTATATATACAATTTATTCCTAGTAAAATACACATGCCTGGAATGTATTGTTCAAAGAGAGAAAATAATATATGGATGGTTACTTGTATCCTTCTCCATTTCCCTCTCACATCCCACTGGGCTTGTTTGGCAATCAGCGATTAGTGATAGCGGATTGTATTAGCGGTTAACAAATAGCGAATTGTGTTAACAGGTTTGACCATCAGATTGTATTAGCGATTTGTAAAAATATGTTTGGTAAAATTAGCTATTTAGATTAGCGGTTAACATATAAAATACCAAATTAAAAGGGTATAATAATAATAATAATAATAATAATAATAATAAAACTCATGTAATAATAATAATAACAATAATAATAATAATAATAATTAAAAAAAACAAACAAACAAACTGATGTACATTGAAATATTAACTAAAAGGGGGCGTTGAGCTCCCCTTTATTTAATCCTGCACATCTGATTCCCACATCGGATGGGCAAGAATAAAAGAGGCTTCTTTATTTAGAAGCCTGAGGCTTCTGTTAATGAAACAAATTTTATTTTTTAAAAAAGAATTAAGGGCATTTGCCCAAAACGCCAATATGAAACGCTGCTATTAACTGCTAATAGCAGCGTTTCAGATTTGGATGGTTTGGAGTAAATCTATTGCTCCGATTTGTCATTTACCAAACAAGATTTTTACCGTTTTGACATGAAATAGCGGATTCGTTAAAATTTTAACGGATTCGTCAATAACCAAACAAGGCCACTATGGACTTGTTTGGTTATCAGCGGATTGTGTTAGCGGTTATCAAATAGTAGATTGTATTAGATAGTAGATTGTATTAGCGGATTTGACCAGAAGATTGTATTAGCGATTTGTAATCAGAGAAAAAAATGCTTGATAAAATTAACTGTTTAGATCAGCGATTAAAATGTAAAAAGACATATAAGGACATTGCTATAATAACTACAATAATAATACAAAATTATAATTATAATATATTATTATTATTATTATTGTTATAATTATTATAATAATTATTATAATTATTAGTTTTAGTTTTGTTGTTGAAAAAAAAATACAATACAAAGGGGAACCAAATTGCAATAGTTATGCCGTGCAACCGAATGTACCATGCGCATGGTGCATACGGTTCAAAACGACGTCGTTTTGATTAAAAACGTGCGTCCCACTTTATAAAAAAAAAATCAGGTTCGACTCTCAGCAATAGTATTATTGTGGATATATAGTTATGAAATTGTGGTTATATAGTTATGAATTTATGGATATTTAGTTCATTCATTGTGGATATTTAGTTCAATCATATATTGTGGATATTTAGTTCATTCATTGTGGATTTTTACTTCATTCATTCATTCATTGTGGATTTTTACTTCATTCATTCACTGTGGATATATAGTTATGAAATTGTGGATATATAGTTATGAAATTGTGGTTATATAGTTATGAATTTATGGATATATAAAAATGCTATTGCCGGGAATCGAACCTGATTTCTTCTTTAAGTGGGACGCGCGTTTTTTTAACCAAAACGGCGCCGTTTTGCAACCGTATGCACCTTGCAAGGTGCATTCGGTTGCACAGCATAATTTGCGACCAAATTGGCCCCCCTTTGTATTTCAGTGTTATCCCACATCACTGGGATAACACTGGAGGGGCCTTGAGGCTCCTCTATAAAAGGAGCCTCAAGGCCCCTTAATTTCTTCTTCCCATTCGATGTTGTCCCACATCGAATGGGAAGAAGAAACCAGCCTCAAGTCTCCTCAATATTATTGAGGAGACTTGAGGCAAAGCATGAGTTGAATTTTTTATTTTTTATTTTTATTTTTTAAATTATAATACGAAGGGTGTTTTGGGGAAAGACCTCTTTTTCTACTAAATTTTTGACCACCTGAAAGTGATTTTAAATCAATTCGAAAGGAAAAAGTGGTCGAAAATAGCAATAAAGGTTTTTCTTGATACCAAAAGTGGTCGGAACAAGGTTTTCAACTTGATTTAAAATTATTTTAAGGTGGTCGGAAATTTCATAATTTCTAGTAATGTTCTCCAAAACGTCAAACCCAAACGTTGCTAATTGCAGCGGTTTGGAGCGGAGCAAAAACGCTGCTCCGAACCGCTGTTTAACCAAACGAAAATTTTGATATTCCGTTGTCTAACCAAACGAAAATTTTGACGTTTTGACCAAGTCAAAACGTCAAAATTGATGAATCCGCCAAAGTCTTGGCAGATCCGTCATTAATCAAACAAGACCTATTTTTTTTTACATTTGTGTTTAATTTCTTCAACTCTAATATTTCTTATCATATTGTATCTCCTAAGAGTTTGCTTCAGTCGTACGGAAGCATACCATTATTACTTTTATTTATCCAACCCGTAAAAGTATCTATTTTTCATACCACAATATGTCATAAAATTCTATTATATATGTATTTTTTCTTACCTTTCAAAATCGTATCAAAATACTTGATATTTTTCTAGCTTATTATTGTATAATACCCCATTTATTTAAAGTATGGATGCACTACGCTCAGATGTGGACTAATTAGCCATTAATATGCACTAACCATCACATAGAATGGAAGATAAGTAGGGCGGGGGGGGGGGGGAGAGCAGTAATCATCACGCTACTAGAAAATGAAAGGAACAAAAAAGTGATGAATTTAGTCCACTGCACGGATTTCAATATCAATTGGGCAAATGAACAGTCGCCATCCCCGCTAGCTAAAACCCACCCTTTCTCTCTTTTTTTTTTTTTTTTTTTTTTTTTTTTTGAAATACTCTCTTCTCCTTTTGCATCCCATATAATTGCCATATGTCACCTTCAGGCCTTGCTACTTAGTCGCTTACAGCATTATTATAATTAAATTGTACTATTACTAATTATACCATTTATTTTTAATTATTGGTGGGTCGCATGCTATATAATTGAGGTTTAGAATTGAAGGACCAAATTATTGTCCACATCTTGATGACATTTTACGTACTACCACTGCTGGAAATTATCATTTTTCTGACCTCATTTCGACCACCGAAAAAAGTGGTCACGAAAAAGAATTTTTTTTAATTTTTTCGTCCAAAGTTTGCACTAGTCGGAAAGTGGTCGAAATTTCCGACCACTTTCTCGTAGTGGTCAGTAAATACCGACTAGTATTTAAATGTGGTTAGAAGCGGCGCTTGTAAACCCTCCTAAAAGCAGCGGAGAGAAAGCTTATTCTTTCTCTAAAATGCCCTCACACTGTTAAAAAAAAAAAAATACTTATAACCAACAGGCCTCCGTTAATGAGACTCTAATTTTTGGACATTGTTTCCCATCAACGGATGGTCAAGCAACCGAGCAGTCACCCCTTGAAACCATTTATAATTTCCTCCACTACAGCTACTTCAAACTATTCATCTCAGCCTTCGTCTCATCCATCTCTCAGCCGATGTTGCCTCCTCCGCCAACGCCGCGAACCACCGCGACCTGTAGTAGACGCAACTGCCGACGTCGCCATTCCGTCTCGACCTACTACTGACCCTACTAGCCTCCGCCACCGCCACTGCGTGCTGGCCTCCACCACCGCTGGTAAGTCTCCCTTCGAATCTTCGAATTTTTTGTTATTTATTTCTTCTCCTAATCTCTAAAACCGAATCGGACGGCTCAGATCTGGACGGATTTGCTCCCTTTTCTCTCAAAATATACTCACCGGAAGAAGTAGAACCGGAGATTCAAGCTTATAGTCGGCAGGCATCGCCTCAAACCGACGACGCTCCTCCTTTCGCTAGTCGTCGCCTCAAACCGACGGGGGAGGTAAGGGTGAAATTTTGCTTGCTTTCACTAGACTGGCGGAGTTTAACAAACTGAGTTTTGGTGCTGATAGGTATGTAATTTTGCTTGCTTTCATTTAAAGATTGTTCAATCAAAGAGCATGTGTCATTTTCTTTTTTTGGCAAAAATACAGAGTAATAATATATATAAATGCAATACTTTAAAGGCATCTTAACTCTAAGATTGGAGCTGTATCTAGATTCTGTGCTGAATTTTTCTAAGTAGCAACTGTTAATTTGGTGTATGTAATTTGGTATTATAGCTTTCCTGATAATTATTTTGTGCTAACATCTATATAATTTGGTGTGTGTTTTGAATTGCTTTAGTGCTTTGAATTGCATATATGACTTTTCTATATATGGTTTTGAGAGTTTGTGTGAATTTGAAACCACTGAAAATTACAATTATGATAATATATTTTTCACCCTTAAATGTATGTTGTATTTGAAGCTCATCTTTTAAACACTTGATCACTACATGATGCCAATAATATCAAGACTGTAGAACTTAAGTATCATTTGACTCCAAATGGAACAGAATTTACAGGTTACCTATGTGTGTGTATATATTTATGTGTATATATTTAGTAAAATGTGTATTTTATCTGCACTTCTAATGCCTGGAACCATTGCTCCTTATTATTAACTATATATATACAGTATATATATATATATATATATATATATATATATATATGTAATTATGTACTTCTTTCTGTATTATAAATTAATGCATTGTCTGCAACTATTACCTCACACTGTCCTCTTCAACATCATTGCCAGGTGAATGCTGTGAAGTTTAATGATTATGCTACTGTAGTTGTATCTTCTGGTTATGATAAATCTTTGCGTGTCTGGGACTGCAAATCTCACAGCACTGAACCAATTCAGGTTCGTAACTTTCCCTTTCTTATTGAAACTATATTTTTTAAAAACCTGAGGTTTTGCTAATAATTATAATCTTTTTAGTTGCCAATGATGAAGTAGGAAAAATTTTGTTGGTTTTGTGATATTATAATTAGACTAGAATTGACTGTGTATGTGATTACATCTGCTGGATGGTTATACAAGTCATCTACTGATCTACACTCTATCTTGATGTGGTCCAATTTTGGTGGCAGTATGCAGATCAGATAATAGTTTGGAGATTGAATCAGAAGTTAAATTTCAGCCGATGCCACTGTTCAAAAAGAAATTAATTCCCTTTCTTTTTTGTTTTTTTTTTCTTTCTCTGTCAATCATTAATGATTATTATCCTCGATGAATCGCTGATTCTATTACTGGTAATCAAAACAGAAAGCTAAGATTGAAGAGGGTAACAAGAGTTCCAGCCATAAGCATGAAGCTTTCAGACATTCCACCCGATGATTATTCATGGCGGAAATATGGACATAAGCCCATCAAAGGATCCCCACACCCAAGGTATTCTTTCATCCTAGCTTGTTTTCTGGGTTATTAACAAGATGATTAGCTTAAGATTGCTAAGGGTTATGTCGACCTCTTGAACAATGTTACTTTTACATGTGTTTTTTCTAAGATTGAATTAGTGTGTACTATCTGCCAGGTTTTGATTTATCGAAATGAAGGTGAAAGGTGCTTGAAAGAAACATCTATTAATTCACTGAGGATAAGCCTCAAGGTATTGATAGCAATGTGCATATTCCGATTTTTGTTTCTCTATACAAATGTTCTATAGCATATTTACACTGTGGTGATCATCTGATGCATTCTAAGCACTAGCTTCACATCATGATGGCTCATTTTGGCTGCAGTATGCAACTGTGTATCTTCTTCAATATCCTAGAGGCCAATGGGTTCAGTATACATCTAAATTCCATTTATTGGTTTCCTTGACATTTTAAGTAGTTGTGTACATGGTGTTTGCATGCATTATGTATAGCTCGAGATTTTGATTCCCAAAAAGAAGAAAAGAAAATACAAGTAAAAGCTTATGCTTGTCACTCTCTGTTCCTTTTCCTTCTATAAACATTATAGGAACATAAGAAAATTGAATCAGATGCTTGTTTAGGCTCCAAGAGAAGCTTTTCATTCTGTATTTTTTTCCATGTTTAGGCCCCAAGTACAGTGCAGGCAAATGCTGAATCAGATGCAAAGGCATCTGAAGGGAAGGAAAATGTTTCTGGGAAAAATCAAAGGGAAGTTCTGGTGGCAAAGCCGAAAGCAAAAAAGCAGCTTCTATCTCAGGAAATGATGGTGCCACCCAAAGGTCTATTGTTGTGGATTTGGTGTCGAATTCCTTTTAATTTTCACCCTAAATTATTTTACCTCTTCTTTATTTAGTTGCCTCTTTTAAGTATTTATCACATTCTTATTATACAAATAATCTTCTCATGAGCAATACTGAAAGCGGAGTGATGACTCATCAGATGTAAGTGATGAGAATAATAACCAGGTATGTTATCTGGAATTACTAAACACATGCTTTTATTTTTTAGGGCTACTAGAACATGCTCTATTGTTGTTGAGGAATCGATGAGAAGCCTTGATGAGAAGTTAGCATCTGCTCTCGATGAGTGCAACGCTAAAGATGAATTAGTCACAAAGTTCACAAAAATGGCGGAAGAAGCCATTGCAGGTGATAACTTCATTTCTTTGTTTATTCATGTTGTATTGAAGATTCTTTCAATTTTTTTCCTGTTTCTGCAAAGTCCTTCCAACTAACTTTTGTGCAATTTGTTAATTGATGCAAAATTTAGCTCACAAGAAAGCGGAGGCTGAAATTATGTGTTTGAAGGAAGAGTTAGAAGAATGGAAGGCTAACTCACCTTACCAGTGCATTGAAGGATTGTATGCAGAAATGAAGGAAGAGCTGGCTATTTATGGACCTATATCAAATGATATCTCCTCCATATCAAGCCATGAATCGAAGAAGGAACATCAAAGTGTTTCTACTGAAGCTTGGGCTTGTGCTTTGATATCTGAACTAGAGCATTTCAAGAATCATAAGGACCAGAAGAGTAACTCTGAACAGAAAATGATTGGAGTTTCAGAGATGAGGCTAATGGATGATTTTGTCGAAATGGAAAAACTAGCAATAGTAGCAAATATCTTCAAACATATTGATGAATGAATTCTCTTCAAGAATATGAAATGTGTATTTTATGATTTTTTAGCAAATATCTTACCAGCTTGCAACAATATATATATATATATATATATATATATATATATATATATATATATATATATATATATATATATATATATATATATATATATATATATATATTCATTTCATTACAGAGATTTCTCTGTAATGAAATGATTTTTTTTATTGACTGCGTCCAGTTTTCCGACCACCAAAGTGGTCGAAACTTTCGACCACTGGCGGTCGGAAAATCTGGACCGGCCTAACTATTCTCTTGGCCATTTTTTTCGACGGCTTTAGAAAAGTGGTTACTCTTTCCGACCACTCTCTCTGGTGGTTGGAAATAGCTAGAGGTATTTTTCCGGACACCCAAATTGATCGGAAAAGAGGTCGGAACAGGCTTTTCCGACCTAATTAAGGCCATTTCCGACCACTTTTCGGTGGTCGGAAAATGGCAAATTTCCAGCAGTGTACACTAAAATTTATATATTTAGAAACTACACTAAAAATACAATTAGACAATTTTTTTTAAATAAGTAAAAGAATATTAAAGAAAATAGACAAAGAAGAAAGAGTTATTTTGATCAATGAATAATAAGTAAGACAGATAAAATGTGACATGGGGAGTATATCAAAAACGTGTTATTTGATTATTAACTGACAAAAGAATAATTTTTAAGAAAATTTGTACTTTTAATATTTGAATTCAAAGTAAGAGCGGAATCAAATTTTCTTGTATATCTACTAACTACCATTTTTAGTTCTTAGAATTACTGACGAAGTAGTATTTTCATTCATTTCATTAATGGGTACGATTCTATTAAAATTTACTATTACCCTATAAAATTCTAATTGACTAGAGCTAGAAATGAAACTTCACCTTCTATTTATATTCTTCCCCACAAATCACACCCTAACTTCATAATTTAGTGACTAAAAACGTAAAACTGTATCTCCAAAAAAAAAAAAAAAAAACACGTAAAAATGTATACTATTAACCTTGAATGAAAAACTAATTAAACAATCAGTATAATAAAAACCAAGCCTGCATTTTTTTTACCCATAAATTTCAAGTTACAGTATGCATGTGACGACTAATAATGTGAGTTGCGAAATTCTTACCATTCTTTATCTGATCGTTTTTTGTCACATTAATAGATCACTTTTTGGATAAATTGGATGGTGCGTTTTGTTAAGTGGAAACTTTTTTCTAGTAACCTATATAGCTAAGTTACTTAATGGCAACTATTACCCCTGCAAAAAGAACACATTTCTTTATGTTGCATGTAACCAAATTTATCAAAAGCAGATACCTCTTTAGAGTAAAAGACTAAGTTCTGAAATGGGTGAGAATATTGCAAAAGACAAAACAAAAAGAGAAAAAGAAACAAACCCATAATGCTACGTAATCTGTTGGATATATATATATATATATATATATATATATATATATATATATATATATATATATATAGACTCATGATCAAATGAGTCCAGTCCGTGTGGATAGATATGAGCCATTGGATGCTTGAGATCAATGGCATAGATTGCGCCAACTATGCATCACGAAATGTGAAAGTGAAGTGCACAGTTGTTGAAATCTATGTCATTGATCTCAAGTATTCAATGGTATAGATTTAATTTGTCCACACATACTCATGAGAAGAGGTGGACTCACCTAAACAATGATATATATATATATATATATATATATATATATATATATATAATTTCATTTTTTGTTCTAGAGTTATAGGTGGTAATTCACTTTTAGTCATTCTTTTTTAGAGCATCCACCTTTGATTCTAGTATTATTGTGGCATGACTATTTTGGGTCATCTGTCAACAAAATTGTTAAAATGTAATTAAATACAAAGGCATTTCAATCTTTTTTTTTTTTTTAATACAAAGTGGGTTGGTTCGCTATATTTTTATACAAAGTGAGTTCTAGTATTATCAATTTTGTTCGTGACAAAGTCAGTAAGGGGAGCTCCAATTTAATTTTATCTTCACTAAAGACCAATTGCGAACATCTTCACCAAACCGCTGGCTACTCCTGGACTTGTTTTTCTACGTGACCAATTATAATCTATTATCATATTTGGAAGTATTTAATTATAACATTTTCTTAGTCCTTTAATTATAACCAGTGTTGCACACATTTTAACTCCATTGTGCGTGCACACAGATCCGTGTCCACGTGCACCCATGTATTTAAAACTACGCGTTTAAGATAACATTGAATTAATCTCGTTTTTCTCATTTATATATATATTTTTAACCTTGCACACAGTTACACGCATTTATGCACACACGTGTTTATTAACTAAGCCTAAAAGCTAATATATAGTTCAATAGTCAGACAGGAAAGACCTATCAGAGGAATAGACCCCCATGGTTTATAACAATACGAATACTAACTTCATTTGAAGTTGAATTATATACTTGTCACACGTTTGAATTTTACCAATGGTTGGTACTTAGTTCGAATAAACTATGCACACTGTTCAACACGATTGTGCACATACGATTTTTATTAGAAAGCCTAAAAGTTAATAATGAAATATTCACTGCTGTGAAATTGATTTAGTTTTTACTGATGGTTGAGATGTGTTTAAGTGTGCACGCACAGTATTTAATGAGAAGAAACACCCACGTATTTACAAACTGAGCATATACGATTATATGGAACTAGTATGTTTTTAGCTTTACCCATGGTTGGTATTCAGCAGAGCTTGGCACACTGTGTAACACCATTGCGCACACACATTTGTAATTACTAAGCCTATACGCTAACAGTGAACCACTCACTTGTGTGAAATTATTTATTTTTAACCCATGGTAAAAATTTATGAAGTAGAGCACACACATAATTAATGAAAATGTGCATTCACTTGTGTGAAATTATTTATTTTTAACCCATGGTAAAAATACCTCGACCTAAACCCTGAGATGGTGGTCCCCGTCGCTTGGCTCCACCGCAATCCCCACCGGCGACCATCGTGTGGCGGCTGATGAAGAATGCGAATCGACGGAGAGGGAGAACCTTGGCAGTGCACGGAAACGAGAGAGATGGAGCCCGGGAAAGTCGCGTACGATAATGGTGATTGAATTTCTGTAGGAATAGAACAAATTTAACAAAAGGAAAAATCCAAAAATACCCCACTAAAATACAGCAGTTGATTATATCATTAAAAATAGCATAAATAATTAAACAAATCCTTGATCCAATCCCAAAATCCAACGATCCTAATGAATCCACACGTTTGTATTTTAAGGATTGTTTGTATTTGAATATAATTCTCTCTCTCTCTATATATATATATATATACATATATATATATATATATATATATATATATATATGTATGTATGTATGTATAAAATGACATATATGCACCTACTACACACGTACAATGTTTTTTTTTTAGTTAGCCGCCTAGACCACTTAGGCGCTACGCGCTACTCTATCGCCCGACTAGTGCCTAGCTTCTATTGCAACCATGATTATAACATGAGTATATTTCAATTTGTAAAAAATAAAAGTAGAAAGAGAAAAGGAAATGAAACAATAATAAGATTCCTTTTCTAAATACAGTAAATTTGCATAATCTAATGTCACATCAAAGCTTAGTAAATTAAAGCAAATGACAAGTTGATAATCTGAATGTGTGAAGCAGCTAACGTTGATAGCCGACCGAACCACACAATCGACGATATAATCAACCCTACACAATTAATGTCATAAATAACATGTAGCTGCTAGCTAGAAAGCATCAGTATCATATACCCACAGTTCTCTTAAATATTAATTACAACTTGCATGCAGGGACGGTCCATGAAATGTTAAAAATAAAAAAAATGTTGCTGGAGATACTTGAACCCATGACATATTATAACAAATATATGTATATATATATATATATATATATATATATATATCAATTCCGGATCAGATAGTACTTTCCGTACGGCTGTGCGACCACTCACCATTAGATATGCACAAATGCACTACAAAATGTTAAAAATGTATCATTAAGTGTGGTGCGGCAGTGTGATGAATTAGTGTATTTCATTGTGATGCATTTTCAAACACTGTGTTGTGCATTTTTACATACCTAATGATGAATTCACACCGACTGCATATATATATATATATATATATATATATATATATATATATATATATATATATATATATATATATATATATATATATATATATATATATATATATATATATATATATAGACTTGCACTCGGGTGCGAACGACTCGCCCAGGCGCGAAATAGGAATGGATTCTGTTCGTCCACGTGTCCAGATCTAATGGATGAGAAACACTGATTTTTAAAAAAAACGCGGTGGCATTTTCGTAAATAATTGAACATCGAGGTGCAAGTAAAATGTATTACAAGTGCATGTAAAATGTATCATAGGTGCAAGTAAAAATTTACACTGAGCATCAATACTTAGTTGCACTTATAGTTCTAAGTAGTTGCACCAATAGTTCTAAGTAGTTGCACACATAGGTATAAGTAGTTGCATCTAGGTGTATGAATGTTTGCGAGTGGTTTTCAAGAGTATTACTACCCGCGAACTCAGATCAATGAATGTTAACAACGCAAAATTAAATGCACTTATAGGTGAAAGTAGGTGCACATACAGTTATATGTAGTTGCACCTATAGTTATAAATAGTTGCACACATAGTTATAAGCACACCCAGGTGCATGAATGTTTGCAGGAAGTGAATGCTAACAAGGCAAAATTACATGCACTTATAGGTGAAAGTAGATGCACTTATAAGAGATTTTACTTGCACTTCGATGTTCAATTATTTACGAAAATGCCACCGCATTTTTTTTTAAGTTATTAGATCTGGACACGTGTCGCGCGCTGATTCGTTCGCATTTCCTTCCTGGGCACTTATTCGCACCTGAGTGCGTCCCTATATATATATATATATATATATATATATATATATATATATATATCTCACTTTTTTTAGGGTGTGGGCATCGAATAATTCTCGTGAGATATGTAATACTGTGGAATGTGACAAAATATGAATTTTAAAATCATTTTCAAGATTTTATATTATTTTTGAAAATCTCACATTTCCAAAGACCAAACAACATAATGTAATAATGTGAGAATTCTAACTGCATTATTTGATCAAACATCCCTGGGATGTTAATGTAATATTTATAAACTGATATCATTTGTTTCTATAGTTACGTTATATCTATAGAAATGGTACATAGCTATCAAGGAGCATCAATCAAGTACTTATTAGGCACAATTAATTAATTTTAGAAAAAAGGGATCAAATTGATTTCCTAAGTCAACTGGATAGTGCAATTAAGTCCCCTATGTAAAAAAGAAAAAAAAGGTTCCATTGACATCTCCTAAATCTGTAAAATTGTTCAATTGAGTGCAAATCAACCTGTTTAGCACATTAATTCTTTTACGCATGACATGCGTCATTTTTAAATATTTAAAAAAAACATTTTATTAATTTATTAAATTTAAATAAAAGAAGAAAAAGTACAACCCCCGGCTGTCTGACGTGGGTAACAAGTGGCTGCCTCCTTCAGAGAAAACTGTGGTTGTCCTCGTGATAGCCACGACTGTCAAAGATTGATGGCATCGCCAGACAACAGGTGGCTGTACTCTTTTTCTTTAAAATTTAAATTTAATAAATAAAATAATTTTTTTTAAAAAAACAAACAAAATCACAAAAAATACAAAATATTTAAAAATGATAGGTGTCAAGCTCGGAAGAATTAACCTGCTAAATAGGTTGATTTGAACTCAATTGAACAATTTTACAGGTCTATGATCTAGGGTATCTAAATGAAATCATTTTTACTTAGTGACCTAATTGCACTATCCGATTGACAGGACGGCTGGACGGATTAAAATTTTTCTGAGTAAGGATGAAGTTTAAATGAATTTTAAAATGTCTATGACAAAATATCAAACACCGATAATATGATTCAAATACAAAATACATTATAAATTAACTTGAATACGAAGTAATGTACTTGACAGTTCATGACTACATACCTTGACTAGATGAATCCTCAAAAATAGGTTTTCTTTTAAAGAATTGTTTATAACTAAACCAATATCTATCTACTATATATATATACTAATACGAGCCCAAGAGAGTTAGACCCATAATGGGTAGAAAAAATGGTGGTTAAATTTTTTAATCAAATGAATGGTTCAGATTGATCAGATTTTAATTTTTCCTTAAGATTTCCTAATTTATATCCTTAATGAATATGATTTTCCGTTAACTTTTCCGTTAAATATTATCTTTTCCGTTAATTTCTATTAGTTCACCGTTAACTTACTCATTGATTTCAATAAGAAAGGTCTTAGGTTCGAAGCTCATCCCAATCAAAGTTGGCATAATTAGTACTCTATTTTAATCTTATTAAATTATATACTCCGTAATAATTTAGTAGCTACAACAAAAAAAAAATACATATGCATTCTTTAATTTAGAATTATGTGTCTACAATGTCTTTATTCAAAAAAAATTATTCATTATCTATAAATAACATAAATAATTTCATTAGTTATATTGTATTTATTTTTCTCCAATATAAAAATTCTTTACATTCAAATTCATCAATTGATTATATTCGCTACATTGTCCCTACAATGCTTTATTTTAAAAAATTATTCATTATCAATAAATTAATTAAGACAAATAATTTTATTAGTTATATTGTCTTTATATTTCTCCAATGTAAAAATTCTTTACATTCAAATTCATCAATTGATTATATTCACTACATTGTCTATTATCTTTTTTGTGCACTATTTTTTAATTAAAGATCAAAGTTATAATACAAAATAATGTTATATATTTATTTACCAAGTATTTTATTAATACCATGAAAAAATTTAAAAAATATAATTAATAAAGCCAATCATATTAACTACTTTGAGGGATTTGTTGACAAAGAGAGTATTCAAATCACAGAACAAATTGAAGTGAGAACTACCTCGCAATGTCCTTGTTTGACAATCAGCAGTTAGCGGTTAGCGTTAGCGGATTATATTAGCGAATTTGACTAGCGAATTATATCAATGGTTGGTAAAAATATATTTGCAAAAATTAGTTGTTTAGATTAACATGTAACCAGGACTATGTGGTCTAATGGTACCCGGGTTGGACTTCCATTTGGAAGATTATGAGTTCGAGCCTCAGTGGAGGCGTTATTGGTTCTTTGTGTTTCAACAGAACAGATACAGATACTACAATGTAATAGGGCCAGTAACAAAAATATATAATTAAGTCAATCATATTAACTACTTGGGGGATTTATTGACAACAAGAGTATTCAAATCATACAACAAATTGAAGTGGGAAACTATAGTCAATCATATTAACTACTTGGGGGATTTATTGACAACAAGAGTATTCAAATCATACAACAAATTGAAGTGGGAAACTATCTCGCAATGTCCTTGTTGGGCAATCAGCAGTTAGCTCTTCAAGATTAGTATTTATTTAATATTTTATGCCCTAATTTTTATTTGCTCTCCCTTATGTCCCGTATTTGGTTTCAACCATATCTATACAATTATTTTATTGACAATTATAATCAGTCTTGACTATATTATTTTGCATTTGTAATCTAGAATTGCCTATTTAAATACGCAAATTTAACATTCAATTATCTATGCATGAACAATTCCAATATAATCTTGTCTTGATATACTTTAAAGTACTTATTTAAAAAAAAAAAACATTGGGCATTATCCCAATCGTGCAATGCGCGTAAAAAACTAGTATATATATATATATATATATATATATATATATATATATATATATATATATATATATATATATATATAGGGTCGCGTTCAGGTGCGAATAAGTGTCCATGAGAAAATGCGAACCAATCAGCGCGCACCACATGTCAGCATTCATTGATCGGGTGCACCTACTTTCACCAACAAGTGCACCTACTTTCGCCTGCAAGTGTATGTAATTTTGCCTTGTTAACATTCATTGACCTGAGTTTAGCGGGTAGTAATATACTAATATCCCTGAAAACCACCCGCAATCATTCATGCACCTAGGTGTAACTACTTATAAGTATAGGTGCACTTAGTATTGATGCTCAGTGTAAATTTTTACTTGCACCTATAATACATTTTACATGCACTTGTAATACATTTTACTTGCACTTCAATGTTCAATTATTTACGAAAATACCACCACGTTTTAAAAAAAAAAATTAGTGTTTCTCATCCATTAGATCTGGACACGAGAACGAATATCAGGCATTCCTATTTCGCATCTGGACGCTTCATTCGCACGGGAGTTTAATTATATATATATATATATATATATATATATATATATATATATATATTCACACACAGAGTGATAACACATACACACAGAGGGACAATAGATACCAACCATGTGACGCGATTGCCATGCATGGTTTGCTTTGCCTATTTGTTCCGATCCTTACATTTCTGCAAGTCCAAATCTCCTATACATTCAATTCTAACATATACGTTGAAAAATATGTACGTACATACAGACAAGGGCCCAGTCTATTTATAAAGACAGGAAACATACTGTAATTCTAATTAAAAGAATTCTAAAAAATAACAATTGAAAATCTCTATAACTGAGGTAATTGAGTCTAAATTCATTTAAAATTTATGTTATTGTATTTTATAACAAAAAATATATATAATAAAAAAAGTTGTCCAAATACAATGCATAAAAATTCAACAAAGAAAAAATAAAATGCAAAATTTTATTTAAAAATAGCATTTTTAGTACATATTTAAATAAAAAATTATTTATCAAAATTTCAATGTCAATTTTTTCTAAAATTTTATTCCCAATTACCATTAAGACTAATCTATGGATTCTAAAAACATATTTATCAAGTATAAAAATAATTTTATATATAGAACATTTAAAAAAAAAATGGGCACAAAAAATTTGGGACCCTGTGTGGTTGCACAAATGGGATAATGCTTAATGTTTATTTTGAAATAAATATTTTAAAGTATATCAATGCAAGATTATATAGGAGATGTTTATACATATGTAATTGAATGTTGAATTTGTCTATTTAAATTGACAATTCAAAGTATATGAATGCAAGATAATTTATGAGAGATTGATTATAATTGACATTAAAAATAAATGTTTGCAACTTTGTAAAAATGCTAGTATAAATACTTAATTAGTCTAAAAACGATAGCCTAAATAAATACTACTTTTGGTTTGAATTTCTCTAAATCTTCGTAATTCTCTTTTAGGTAGCATCGTCATTATATTGTTTTCATCTTTAGTACTTGTCGTCTTCGTTTTTATTGGTAGTGTGTCATGTGCAATTGGGTTATTGGTGGTAGCATAGAGGACAACGCCATGCAATGAGATTATGGTGTTGGAAGTTGTGGATTTGCCTTGTTCTGTATATGACTGGAATCTTAGTTGTATTATGAATTTTTGATCTTGCAAGCGCCTGTTAATATTTGACAGTGGTAGTTTTTTTCCCTACATGTTTCATGTGTTGTGAGACTTTTCCCTTACACATGTTTCATGTGTTGTGAGATGTGTGCAGTAGATTCTCATGTGAAAGTATTGAACAAAAGCCTCACAACACATGAAACCTCGATCTCCCTTAATATTTATTATATTTAATTTGTAGAAGGTTCATGAGTAGTACTGAGAACTTCATCAACGTTGTATGCCACGAAACAACTTGGATTGTGGATTCAGGTGCATCCTACCATGTTACACCAAAGAAGGAATTCTTTACTTCATATACTCCGGGTGACTATGGAGAGTTAAGAATGGGTGATGATGGTCAGGTGAAGGTGATTGGTATCGGTACAGTTTGCCTTGAGACAAGCAATGGCACAAAACTAGTACTTAAAAATGTAAAGCATGCACCAGGTATCAAATAAAATCTAATTTCTACAGGAAAACTTGATGATGATGGTTTCTGTTGTTTCTTTGGTGATGGACATTGAAAAATCACTAAAGGTTCGCTGGTTATTGCACGAGGTAACAAGTCTTCTAACTTGTACTCTTGCAAAGCTTTATTTCTGGTGATTTAGTGAATGTGGCAGCAAAAGAATGTGCATCAGAATTGTGGCATAAACGACTTGGCGACATGAGTGTGAAGGGGATTGATTGTCTTGCCAAGAAGAGTAAGCTTTCAGGGGTAAAAGAAGCTAGGTTGGACAGATGTGTTCATTGCTTAGCGGGAAAACAGAAAAGAGTTTCTTTCATGAGCAATCCTCCTTCGAAGAGGTCAGAGCCACTTGAGTTGGTACATTATGATGTGTGTGGACCAATGAAGGTTAGGTCACTTGGAGGTGCGTCTTACTTTGTGACCTTTATTGATGATTATTCTAGGCAGCTTTGGGTCTACACTTTGAAGCACAAAAGTGATGTGTTTGGTGTGTTTAAAGAGTTTCATGCTCTTGTTGCGAGACATACAGGGAAGAAATTGAAGTGCATCCGTACTGATAATGGCGGTGAATACCGTGACCCATTTGATGAATATTGCAGAATGCACGGTATTAGACATCAGAAAACACCTCCTAAGACTCCTCAGTTAAATGGCTTAGCAGAGAGGATGAACCGGACAATTATGGAGAGAGTTAGATGCATGCTTGATGATGTGAAGTTTCCTAGATCTTTTTGGGCTGAAGCAGTTTCCACAGTTGTTCATATTATCAATTTATCTCCAATTATTGCTTTGAGTAATGAAGTTCCTGATAAGGTTTGGGGTGGAAAGGAAGTTTCTTATGATCACCTCAGAGTCTTCGGTTGTAAGGCATTTATGCTTGTCCCAAGAGATGAGAGATCTAAGTTGGACTCGAAGACCAGAGAATGCATCTTCATCGGTTATGGTCTTGATGAATTTGGCTACAAGCTGTATGATTCAGTTGAGAAGAAGCTTGTGAGAAGCCGTGATGTAGTGTTCTTTGAAAATCAAACCATTGAGGATGTTGATAAAGTGAGGAAGCCAGAATCTCATGACAACGGAAGTTTGGTTGACCTTGAGCCAGTTTCCAACAAAGATACACATGATGTTGATGAGGTTCAGGAGAATGGTCAGAATGATGATCCTGTACCAGACCTCCAGGATGATACAGTAGATGTAGATGGTCATGTTGATGATGTTGTGCACTAGGAACAAGAAGTTCCTTCGCAGGTTTCAGTTGATCCTTCTAGAAGGTCTAACAGGGAGCAGAGACCATCTACTCGTTACTCTTCCGATCAGTATGTGCTCTTGACTGATGGGGGACTACCCGAGTCTTATGAAGAAGCCATGGAGAGTGAGCAAAAGAGATAGTGGCTTGAGGCTATGCAGGATGAGATGAACTCCCTATATGCAAATGATACCTTTGAGTTGGTGAGGGCACCAAAAAATAGGAAAGCTTTGAAGAACAGGCAGATTGAAACATGAAGAAGGCACTTTAGTTCCACGGTTCAAAGCTAGACTGGTGGTGAAGGGTTTCAGCCAGAAGAAAGGTATTGATTTTGATGAAATTTTCTCTCCTGTTGTGAAATTTTCATCCATTAGAGTTGTGTTGGGTCTAGCAGCCTATTTGAATTTAGAAATTGAGCAGATGGATGTGAAGACAGCTTTTCTCCATGGTGATTTAGATGAGGAGATATATATGGAGCATCCTGAGGGTTTCAATGTCGAAGAGAAAGAAGATTATGTTTGCAGATTGATCGAAGAAGAGTTTGTATGGTTTGAAGCAAGCTCCGAGACAGTGGTATAAAAAGTTTACTTCTGTTATGAGTAAGCATGGGTACAAGAAAACTTCTTCAGACCACTGTATTTTTGTAAACAGATATTCTGATGATGACTTTGTTATATTGCTGCTTTATGTTGATGATATGTTGATTGTTGGTCACAATGCCTCAAGGATTCAACAGTTCAAACAAGAGTTGAGTAAGTCGTTTTCTATGAAGGACATGGGACCCGCAAAGCAAATTCTTGGGATGAAGATCATCCGTGACAGGCAGAATAAGAAACTGTGGTAATCTCAAGAGAAGTATATAGAGAAGGTACTTGAGAAATTTAATATGGATGAAGCTAAGTCAGTGAATACACCTCTTGGTATGCATTTCAAGTTGAGCAAGAAGCAATGTGCTTCTAGTGAGAAAGAGAAGGAAGAAATGCAAAGAGTTCCTTATTCTTCAGCTATTGGTAGTTTGATGTATGCGATGGTATGCACGAGACCAGATATTACTTATGCAGTAGGTGTTGTTAGCAGATTTCTTTCAAATCCAGGGAAAGAACATTGGGATGCTGTGAAGTGGATTCTGAGATATCTTCGGGGTACTTCAAGTCTGAGTTTGTGTTTTGGTACATGGAAACATATCTTACCGGGTACACAGATTCTGATATGGCCGGAGATATTGATACTAGGAAATCTACTTCAGGCTATCTGATTACCTATGCAGGGGGAGCAGTTTCATGGAAATCGAGATTGCAAAAGTGTATCGCTTTATCTACCACTAAAGCTGAGTTCATAGCATATGTTGAGGCCAGTAAAGAAATGCTATGGATGAAGAAGTTTATTCAGGAGCTTGGGTTTGTTCAGGACAAGTATGTGCTCTATTGTGATAGTCAGAGTGCAGTTCATCTTGCAAAGAACTCCACGTTGACATGTCGAAACATATTGGCACGAGATATCATTGGATTAGAGATATCTTGGAATGCAAGATGCTTGAACTTGAAAAAATTCATACTGATGATAATGGGTCTGATATGATGACCAAATCGTTGCCAAGAGGAAAGTTTGAGGTATGTTGTTCATCATTGGGATGGCGGTATCTTCCACATAGTCGGGAAGGGGAGATTTGTTGGGTTGAGCTTCCCTCCTATGTGGTAAATAGCTCATGTTTGGACCAGACCAATTTTATCCACTATATTTTTAGACATGATTATTATTATTATTATTATTTATATAATAATAATAATAATAATAATAATAATAATAATAATAATAATAATAATAATAATAATAATAGTTGAGGATATAAGGAGTTGGGGAGTAGAAGAATTTTTTCTCTTTAAAGCTTGCATATGAAGAGGTGAAAATTAAATCTCATTTACTCTTCATAATTCCCATGTTCAAGAAGTGAGGTTATAAAAGGAGGAGAATTGCTCATTGTTTCTTGTGACTTCTACAAATACACATATACATATGAGAGTGATTCGGTAGTGAGGTTAAGAGAATGAAAAACAATCTCCCTTCATTCTTTTCATTTGACAGTGCGAGGAACTTATCGTGAGTTTGCTGAACTTGTTGGGTACAATCTTCATCAAATGTTTTGAAGGTCAGTTTGCATTTATTCCAGGCATCTTTTGGGTAATCTCGTACTACTTATATTCATTTTAGATTGTACGTGGTAGTTGAATATTTTTAGTACGTACGAGATATTATTCCTATTTAGCCTGTGAATTTTAAAAGGTGTACTTGGCCTAGAATTGGTGTATTTGATGATTTGTGGATGTATGGCTCATGTGGTAGCCTGAACTTGTGTACCTGAGATTTTTATAGTGGAATTGTTGGTGTTGGGGGTTTCCATGTAAATCTTGTGTCCCTTGCATTGTTATTTATTTTTGGCTATTGTGTATCATCTTGTGTTTGTGCTCCTGTCGGTTCTGTGATTTTTCATTGTCACAGGAAGTGAGATTTTTCCCAACATAACGTGACGTCAATTTTCTTGTCGGAACTGCTATAATCGATCCAGGCGAGGATTGTCTTCCCGCTGAGTTGAGTCAAGTTCAGAACCGCACTATTTTCGTCGCTATATCCGGTCATCCTCACTGCCTCCGACATCATTCTGTTCACGTCGATTCTGACATGATTGTCGCTCAGGTCGTAGAACTTCTATTGAATACTGCATTGTTGACCATAGAATGGCATTGTTTCAAAAGAATTTTACGCTTTTAACTGTTGGCCTGTTGGGTAATACGCGTTGAAACATGTGTTTGGAACAATGTCGAAGTGTAGCTGGAAACCTGAATGTAGAACTGGAGAAGAAAGCTAATGAAAGAAGTCTATGTCGTGTTCTTAGAACACTACCTTAAAAGCGTAAAATCCTCCGGTGACGGTGCCGACACGCTTCCGACGGGCAAACACAGATTATATTATATAATGCTCGGTCAAAGAAGAGAGGAGGGAGAATAGTGAAGCTCTCTGGTATTCTATGTCCTTATGCTCAAAGGTGAGTGTCATTATTTATATTGATATTCCCCAAGTTGGTTGATTAGACAATAATTAATTTGGTAACCACAAGGTTTTGAACACCCATGATGGTTCATAAGACCGACTTCACCAAAAATGCACATTTAGATAGCAGCGTGGGTTGGACTTTCTCTTAAATCAAAGTATGTTGCTAAAAATATTTAGTCACATGGATTGTTTTATTTTTCTTTTTATGTCTTTTTTATGGAATATTTATGTATTTATTTATTTATGTTTTTACGTATTGAAACTTTAAATTGTAATATCGAATTATGGCAATGATGATACTAATATCAATTTTGATTTTTATCTTTTACTTTACCTATCTTTAAAATAGACTTAATATAAATTGTTTTCCTTAACTAGCGCATTGCTTTATCTTTTTAAATCAACTAAACTTAGGGTGCATTTGGAAACCTGGAAAATGACTTCCGAAAAATATTTTCCGAGTTTTCAGTGTTTGACAAGAGGAGGAAAAATGAGGTCAATGGAAAATGATGTATTAGTCAAAGGAAAATATGTATGTTTCGGGAGAAAATGACTTCCCCTTTTTATTTTGGGGAGAGTCATTTTTCAAGGGATGCACATGCAAAATTTTTCGGGCTTAATTTTTTGCGAGCTTTTGCGAGTCGGCCCACCAAACCCGCAAGCTAGGGTTCATGCAAACAAAGCCCGCTCCATGCGGGTTGACAGGCCACGGGGGTCGGTCCTCGGTTGTAACACCCCGTGTTACGACCCCTAAAACCAATTAATCATTTAACCAATTATCCAAAGAAAGAATTAAATTACAATAATTAATTAGGAAAAGGCCCACCATAGTCCGTGTGCCCTCATCTCTAAACCCAACCCCTAGTCCTAAAAGGAATAGAGTTAGCAAGCCTATAGTATTTTGGGCCCTAATTAGGACTCCTAGGTATATAAATAGAGGACATAAGAGGCACCTAGAACCCCCACCACAATAATCCCCCACCACACAAGAAGTTCCAAGAATTCCCTTAGGAGAAATCAAGAAATAAGAAAGCTTAAAGAAAGACCCTTCATAGCCAAGGAATTAATTAAGGCTAAGAGGTAACCCATGTCTCAACAAAACCTATTTTCTTAGCTATGATCTCCCTCTAGGCATCCCTCTACATTCTTGTGTATTGATGATTCGTTTATGATATTGATGGTGTGATCTTGATAATTGATGTTATGCTTTCTTGGGTAATCTTGATAATCTTGATGATGGAAAGAGATTCTTGATGATTGGGTGATATTCCTGATAAACCTAGATTCCTAATGATTGTGTGATATTCTTGATAAATCGCATTGTTTCTTAGTGTTAAAAGATGAATTACGTTCTTGATGATTTAAATATAATTAGAGCCCTAGGATGTATCGTGAAACTCGTATGGTGTTATTCTTGATATATTGGGTGGGAATTCATATGTTTGGGTGTTAATTATGTTTAGAAAGCATGATAGGATATGTGCCGTATGTTTCTTGCTTTTGATCCGTTAACTGTCTACGTGTTATCGTCAATAACGTTTAAAGGTGTCTAAGCATGATTTCGGGTTCCACAAAGGTTCCCGGGGCGTTATTTGTGAAAAAGAGTCAGTGGGGGGTAGGGAACCCGCCACCTACCCGCGGCCAAGTTCGGACATTGCCGGCAGCGGGCAGCCGGCGGGCAGGCGACTGCCCGCTGGGCACCCGCTACCTGGAATCACGTCACCGGCGGGCAGCCGGCGGGTGACCCCTCACCCACCGGCTACCCGCTGGAAATTACCCCACCTCGGGATCCCGGCTTCCCCGTTTGATGTTTCCCCGACCCCCGTGGTGTCCCAACGGACTCCGTTTATCATGCCTATGTCTAGTTTGATGTTTCGGGTACCGTTCGTAGGAATAATGAGTCTTATATATCGCATGCTAGTGAATTGGTATCCCGTTGGCCTAGGTGAAGGAAGTATGAACCCCTTAGGATTATTCCTAGTATGTGGACGACCACGCATAGGTTTCATTACACGTTTTCTCCCCGTTCCCAATGTGTTAATGTGGGTTGCATGTGCTTGCTATGTGTTATGTGTGCATGATACCCCAATTTGGTTGCGATCAAATTGGTTATTCCTGAGCTGCGGTTCAGAAGCTAGCTGCGGTCAGATTTACACTCTCGGGCTGCGGTCCACCGTTTGGTTGCGATCAAACGTTTTACATGAGCTGCGGTTCATATTCCTGGCTGCGGTCAGATGACTACTCTTGGGCTGCGGTCCACTGTTTGGTTGCGATCAAACATTATGATGAGCTGCGGTTCATCGGTCGGTTGCGATCGACCCCTCCGTGTTGCGATACGGGGCAGGGTGCTGCGGGGCCGTGTCAGAGCTATATGCGCTGACCCTCATGTATGGGCATGCGATTGGTCCTGTGGCGCCAACAAAGTGTGCTATGTGATGAGATATGGATGGTTTGAGGTTATGATTGTTATGAATGCGTGACCATAGGATACATGTTAGTAAACTGTGTATGCTTGATTATGACTATTGGCTGTGCTTATCTCTATCTGTCGAATCTGTTCCCTACGCTTGTGAATTGTGCATGCTTGATTATGACTGTTGGTTGTGCTTATCCCTATCTGTCGAGTCTATTCCCTATTTTGAAAGCTAGAGTCTCTTAGGATATATCTTCAGGCTTCGAAATGGTTTTTTGTATATCTATGTATATATCTATATGTATTGTATTTCAACGCGTTGGAGTGGGTTACCAGCATCTCTCGCTGAACAGATATATTTGGCTTTCAGGCACAGAGGAGTAGACACTGGAGCGCGCTAAAATCTTGGGGCGTAGAAGTAGATAGTTTCCCTTTCGGCCTGCGTGCCATGCTTATGCATTTACATTATTGAGGATATTAGTTAGTTAGCATGTGCACCTGAGTTCTCTAGCTCAGGTGTGGCATAACACCCTGTACTATTTATATTATGTTTTGGGATTTAATGAGAACATACCTTTATTATATAAGCTTCAAAAGTTTAAAAATTTCGGGGTGTTACATCGGTCTTTTTTTTTTTTTTTTTTTTTTTTTTTTGAGTTCAAAGTTCAAAAAAAAAAAAAAAAGCAAAATCTAAAAATAATATTAATTTTTTCGTATTTAAAAATTTTTAAAAAAGTTACATTTCTTAAAATGTTAATTATATATATATATATATATATATATATATATATATATATATATATCAAAAGATTGTTATTTACAAAAAGATTTTATCAAAAGTATTAAACAATTAAAGTTTTGAAGTATTCAATTCATTTCATTTTCCGGAAAATGAACCAAACACACAAAGACAGTTTTCCGTTGTGTAACCAAACACTAGAAAGGAAAATGTTTTCTGAAAAATGACTCATTTTTTCATAAAATATTTTCTAGAATTCATTTTCCTGCTTTTCAAACGGAGCCTTAATTTAAAATATTCTCACTTGTAAAATAGAGAAATTTATTAAAAGGTAAAAAAAAAATGAGAGTGCTTTATATTTTGGACTAAATTTAATCAAGTAATTGTTATTAAAACAAAATTTTTTAAACATGTCACTATAATTGAAAAATAAAAATTTTTATGAACTCTTTTCAAAATATACAGTCTAAATTGACTAAAATAAATAACATATGAACAAAGTGGTACGATACAAGAAGAAAAACTGGAACTTCATACCTCAAGTCCTCAACCATGGGGTATAGTAGACTTAGTTGGTGCCTCAACTTTTGATCCATTGACTTATAATAAAGTTAAGAATGACAATAAGTTGGATAAATATTGAGCTATCAAACGACCTTTCAACCCCTAATAATAAGATAGATTCAAACCAACGTGGTTGGTGTGGTGGTTCAACACCTCGTCCACTTAGTGTGCTGACCGTAGGGACGTGTGATTAGTCTTTTGGCTATCAGCTGGAGGGATATATACCTTTGGGCAACCAAAAAAGAAAAATAACCTAGATTCAAGTAGTTGAGAATTGTGTATGATAATAATAAAAAACTCTGTATTTTAGTAAACACGCAGTCATGCACTTAGCTTGGGATATATGATTTATAATATTATTTTGATATTGATTTCAAAATTAAAGTAGAGATACCAACAAAAAAAAAAAAAAAACACAAGTTAAACAAGCCATAAAGAAGATTAAAAAAAAAAAATTAATACAAGAATTTTGTATGTACTGTATCCTAAAGGCAACAGATCAGATCAGATGATCATACAAACAGCCAACTTTAGGACATCAAAATAAAAAACGTAGAAAAAGGTTGTTTGGTCAATCACGCGTTTTCATGTCCTTTGGTCCCTACACAGCTGCGTTTATCCAGCCTACTTGTGCGCACCTCGGAGATGTAAGTCTCTATCGCATAATTACAAGCTAAGTGTTAGGTTATTATCATTATTATCATTATTGCACTTTTCGATCTAGTATATGTTCATAGTTACTTTCTCAACCTATTAAAACATAAAAGAGTCAATATTATTGCCACTAGGACTAAAACTTATGACTTCCCATTTCGAAGAGTCACTTCATGTCACTAGACCACACGGTCATTGACAATTAAGTTCATGAACTTTAAAAAGTGCAATTAAATATTGAAATTGTCAAAGTGAGTCAAATAAGATCGATTTACGGGTAAGTCGGTAACCAATAGGTCATCGGTATAATTATTACCGTTGACCACTATTCACCTTCATTTTTTTAAAATCAACTTCTGGTGGCCTTCTCCCCCAGAAAAGACGATCGGCCGATCATCTTTTTACAAGTCTCGTCGCCTTCTCCAGTGGAGAAAACGTCCGTCTGGTCGGCTTCTCCAGGAGAAGACGACCATATCCAGTTGCCTTCTCCAGTATAGAAGAGGACCGGTCTGGTGGCCTTCTCCACTAGAGAAGGCGACTAGACCACCGGAGAAGGTCACCGAATTTTTTTTTTTTTTTTTCAAATTGAACGGTTGCCGAAATTTTTTAGTCGTCGAAATTATTGTCGGAACTCTAATGATTGGTTATTCGGATAACTGGCTATTGGGTTTAGATGCACCAAAATGATAAGTTTGACTATTTTTATTTTATTTTTTGAAAACATAAGTTTGAGTATTTAATAGCACATTTTTTAAAGTTCAGGGGTCTAATTACACCTTTAACTAAAGTTTAAGGACATATTTGATCATTTTCCCTATCTTAAGTAACGTATTATTTTAAATTACACAAATAAGTATATAACATAAAGATCAAACATTATATTAAATATTTGTATAATTGTATGTCACTTTTGTTAGTCCCGAGGACTTTCGGATCATGTCTAGAGGGGGTGAATATATAGACTTGATAGTTTTTCAAAAATAAAATTCAAGTGAGTTTGAATTTTGAAATATAGAGTTTTAAAACGTAGCGGATTATTATGTTACCCCTTTTAATTTGAAACATTTTTTACTTGTTAAATTGTTAAGATTTGAGTGCGTATATGCGAATAGTAAATGCGTAAAAATAAAAGATAGGGAGAGAGAGATTTTATAGTGGTTCACTTAATTCGGTGTAACACCCCCATTTTATACTTGAAATAAATTATTAATGATCATCCAAATTAATTAAACACCTATATATTAAAACTGAGGAAGCGTAAACAACCCAAAAGACAAACAAATAGGAGTGTTACCGCCATATTCAGACATCTACTTATAAACGACACGAATCTAAAAACAACAAGCTAACTAACTAACTAACAAACTAATTAATTAACTCCAACTTTAAGTGCACTTTAGGTGATATAAATCCCTCTCATGTCCGATGCTCATGCAAGATCTATCGGTCGGAAATAATTAAAGAGTAGATCACAAGTAACGCACAAAATTAGCATAACGCTAAATTAGTAGTATCACCACCACAATAATTTTAGAAAATTTATTTAAAATTTGACAAATACAATGAACATCAATTTAGGGTTTAGTAAAAGTGGTGAACATAAACTTTACCTTAATCAATCAAGATCCACAGTGCACCAAACCCTAGAATTGTTGAATCACACCCGCTAGTTCTTCTACATACTAACAATAATATCCCCGGATCACACATCAATCAAAGAGATTATAGCTCTACCTAAAAGACAGAGATAACTAAGAAACTTACGAATCACATACGGAGAGAATAATCTTGAATGATATAAAGAATGAGACCAAAATCTTGTTGTATAATATTCTTGATGGACGAAAAGATGAGAGAGAGAGAGGAATTTAGGTTTAGGGTTGTGATGGATTTATAATGTGATCCTAGTTAAACCAGGAAAAGATAATATTAAGGATTTTGGAAATTGTAATATTCTCATGGTCAACCTAATAAAACATTGTTTTCAAGATCTAATAATATAGTAAAATATTTTAAGAGTAGGCTGATATAATTATAAACAATTTAGGAAAATAATTTTGGAGAATTAAAACAAAAATTCGAAACACTGAAAATTCCCACCTAGGCGTTGTACGAGCCCAAGTATGCTCGTACTGATGTCGTACAGAGCTCCCTCGAATGTTTTACTCCCCTAAGTACGATCGTTCTGGAAAAATACAACGTAAACAAACTTGGGGTCCGTACGACCCCTCACCCACATACGACCGTACTCCACTCATACTATAAGACCCCCCGAAAGTTTCACGGGCTAAGAACAACGATACTCCTTCCATACAAACACAGCCCGAAAGAAATTCTCAAAAATTCACAAAGATGGAGCCTGTACGAGCCCCATACGGTCGTGCGACAACCGTATAGTGCCTAGAAATCAGTAGTGTTACACTCGGCCTTATCCACTCTTCTAATAGAAACTCTTAGGAGATTAACTATTATATCACTCATATACAACTGAAGAGCACTTGTGCTTTGATTAAAAAGCCAGTCAAAGGCCTTAGGGTTTTTTCACAAGTTGTCTTTCTACTCCTCCTCTTTCTACTTCCACGAGTAGATATGCTGATTTAACTTAAAGTGTTGTTCTTCTCCAACTGATGACTTGGTGATGAGTACTTCTAGGTCTGCAAAAGTCTGACTTGATGTCAATTTTTTGCAATCTCTCTCACTACTCACTGCTTGATTTACTTTGAAAGCAGTTTCGCTCTCTTGTAAAATTCTCTTAAATTAACTAGCACCCCATTCAGCTTCGAATGGAGGTATTTATAGACATGTTTTAATATGTTCATTGGAGGGAAACAAAATTCAAACGTCTTTGTCCATTGTGCAATGAGCAGTGGGATGTGTACCTAGGATTTTTAGAAACCTTGGTAACATTCTTCTTACTAATTGCGTGGGAATTGAGATTGTTCACTATGTTGTAAGTGAATATTCTGGTGGCCATCCGTATTGTAACTCAATTACTTTTCGAAGTTTACTTTTCGCTTCAACCTTTCGGACTTGATTGATAACGAATAGTCAATCCACTACTTACCGTTATTAACTACATGTTCAGTTAGTTCTACTTACCTTTCGATCCCAATGACTTTCTAGGTAAGGTCTGACTCTTCAACTTTTTGACCATGAGCCTTTCGTTTTTCATTTCTTCAACTCTTTGGTCTTAAATTTTAGGTCTTAAGTCTCCAATTCTTTTGTCTTCAGCTTTCCAGTCTTTAAGACATGGACTCTTCAGATGTAGCTATTCGCTACACTTTCTTAACTATGACTTTCCTAAAGATACCTTTCATATTATTGAATTACTTTCTGGTTCTAGTTGGTATAATTCGTTCCTAAGAATAACCTTTTGGATAATACATTGAAAATTTTTTATGTCCATAAAATAAATTCAAGAACATAAATTTCTAATTTATTTGGTATCATCAAAATCTAAATTACATCATCTTAACAACTTTATAAATGTCTTCTAGGATAATGCATGACTATACATGTTATGTTATATAGTTTTTCAAACAAAATTCATTTTTAATGCTCGTTTATTATGACATTGTAACATTTAATTGTACTATTTTTGTAATTTTGCATATTCTCTTTTTAGATAGATTTTTAGATAGATTTTGCATATGCCCTGTCAGTTGCTTTGCAATAATGCCATGTACTGTCTCAAGATCAGCGACCCTTGCCTTCAACTGTATGGAAAGCTGAACATCCTTAACATAAGGAGAGTCATCAGACACAGCATCAGGTTCAGTATTGGATGGGGCAGATACAGGGACAACATCCCGAATGTGATCTCCAGTCAGCAGACGTTTATCAACAGTATAGAGCAGTGTTGGGCTGATCACCTCACTGGCCATAGGCTCAAGACCCTGAGTGGTAAGAATGCCAAAAATCAGATTTGGGAAGAGTAGTCTTACCTTCTGTTCCCGTGGATGAATTAAGGTAAGAATGTGATAGTAAATCAATTTTCCCAGATCAATTGGCATCTTCGTTCCAATGCGAAATAAGAAGCCTGCCAGTAACTTGCCAACAGTGTGGAAATGGGCAGATGGGAGCCAATTGTGAAAGGCCAGCCGATGTAGAATCACATATCTGGATGTGAGATGCGAGCTCTGCAGATAGTCCTTATCTCCTGTGGGCCATGATTTTGTCTGTCCACCAGTAAGATTTCTGGCCACCAAATTCCAGTCAGTGACAGGGTCTTCTTGCACAGCAGTCAAACCACTGGACTTCCTTTTCTTCTCAGGCTGATCCACATCAGCACTGTTATCACCAGTCTCAACAACAACCTTTACTGGAACATTCTTCCGTTTAGACCTTCTTGTTTCTTTGGATGGGGATTGAACAGGAGTCACAGAATGACTGGAATCAGAAACATTGGCAGATGAGCTCCCAATAATATTCGAAATTTCTCGAATTTTGAAGGTCGGGGAGTCAGGATGAGCAGTGGCCTCAATAGTTGGAATATCAGATGGAGGTGCTTGAGATCCATACACTTCAGCCAGTATTTTATCATCTTCGCTGGAAGATTCGGAAGGGTGAATCACTTGATACAGTTGAGGGATTGAAGCAGATGGTAGACCAGCAAAATGTCTCACATGTTCCAAACTTTCGCCTAATGATGTGGTAGTGTAGACTGGGATTCCACCTGTTTTCTCAGACTTGTGGGGGCTTGATAGATCAACAGATTCAACATTAACAGGTAAGACTAGGGGTGACCACGGTTCCGGTTCCGGTTCGGTTCCGATTCGGAACCGCCGGTTCCGGTTCCACAAATGATCAAACCGGAACCGGAACCTTATAACAAGGTTCCGGTTCCGGTTCATGAACCGGCGGTTCCGGTTGGAACCGCCGGTTCTAACCGGATTTATCTATTAAAATTTTTTTTTTTTTATTTGTCCTCTTTGACTCTTTGAGTCTTGGCGCAAAGGCCAAAGACCAAAGACCAAAGTTTTTGGTCTTTGGTCTTTGGCCTTTGTGCCATTAATGACGTGAGACTTCAAGTCTCACGTCATTTCCCACTCTGCCCACTGCCCAATGCGGCAGTGTGGCGGAGTCCATAGTCCACTCTACGCTGCAGGCTTAAGCCTGCAGCAAAGCTAGCATTTTTTTTATTTTTTTTTCGGTTTGGAACCGGAACCGTCCGGTTCCGAACCGGAACCGGCGGTTCCGGTTCCAATATTATAGGAACCTTAACCGGAACCGGAACCGTACGGACGGTTCCGGTTCGGTTCCGGTTAGCACAGTGACGGTTTCGGTTACGGTTCCGGTTTGAACCGGAACCGTGGTCACCTCTAGGTAAGACAGGAGTGTGAACGACAGAACAGACTTCTTTTGGGTCATCAGCAATTTCAGCCGGAGGCAGAGCAACATTATCAGAAGCATAAACAACTAAACTCAATTTATTTGGCTCATCAGAGGACTTTTCTTTCTCATCAGACTCATGCAAGACATCAGTTTTCACAGCAACAGACTCACTCACAGGCAGAGATGTAGAATCAACATTCACAGGGGGATTCTCGGAATCCAAAGCAGTTAAATTTTCAGAAATAACAGGCACACAAGATGGGGTAGTAGAAACATCAGGTTTATCTGGTGAAATTTCAATAGGAGTTTCAGAATTGTTTGACCTGTTTCGGAGGATCTCCTGTCTGTGTTTTGCCTCTTTCTGAGCAGCTTCGAGATACAGAGGGTGCGCCTCCGCTTGCCGTCGAGAGACCTCAACCAATTCTAGGGCTCGATGTGCAAAGTATTGAAGGAATGCCCCGACCCGATTTCCGTCCGAGGGTTCTGGAATATATACTGGAGAAACTTCATCACTGGCTTCAAAAACCATCATAAGCAGTTCAGTCGCATCATCTTCAGACCATTCTGCATAAAACTCTGGGTAATAGGTCATCACAGTTACTAAAATCTCGTCGCGAAGCAGAGGATCAAGTTTGAGCTTCTTCTTCATAGCGAACTGCAATAGCGTCTGAATGTGCTTAAGGGCCACCTCCGGAGAATGTGTCTTGCTTCCGAGCTTGATGATGATATTTCTTACCGGGTCCGCCATTGGAGAAATTTTTGTGAGAGGAGAGAAATACAATTCTGAGAGCAGATAAGCTGAGAGAGAAAGGGTTTGAGTGCTGAGATGTTTGAAAGCCTGTTCTCTTCGTGGCCCGGTATCAAATAGACTAAAGGGTGAAGAACCCTAATCAATGCGGCTTGTCAAATATCATGCAGACGCGATTGATTGACACAACGGTACAGCTTCTTTTTAGGAAGGAAACGAAACCCAAGGACATTTGAATTTTGAAAAAAGATTAAAATCTTTTTGATATATCATTAAGGCCAAAATAACACCACTTAACTAAAATAGAGAGGAGTCTTCAAAAAGTCAAATCATAATACTGACCCGTGTACACCACTCCTCTCTGATTGACCAACTGCTTTAATTAGTCAATTCTGCAAATTCCCAGAGCAGACCTGAGAATTTCAAAACGATTGGCGTCCAGTGGCTTAGTTAGAATATCCGCCAGTTGTTTGTCAGTTTGAATGTATTCCAATTCAATTTCTTTGGATTCAACCAAGGCTCTGATGTAATGATGCCTGATGTCAATATGCTTTGTTATGGAATGTTGAACTGGATTCTTGGAAATATTAATAGCACTGACATTGTCACAATAGAGTGTCATTATCCCTTGAGTGAGACCATAATCTAGGAATATCTGTTTCATCCAAACCAACTGAGTACAACATCCTCCTACAGCTATATATTCTGCCTCTGCAGTGCTTAGTGAAATTGAATTCTGTTTCTTGCTTAGCCATGATACTATGTTTTTACCAACAAAGAAACATCCCCCGGAAGTACTCTTTCGGTCATCAATATTTCCTGCCCAATCAGCATCACAGTAGGCAACCAGATTTAGTTCACTGTCCTTGGAGTACCAGAAACCATACTGCATCGTTCCTTTAACATATTTCAGAATGCGTTTTGCAGCTATCAAGTGTGATTCCTTTGGGTCAGATTGATACCTTGCACAGATTCCAACACTGAACATTATGTCTGGTCGACTGGCTATTAGATACAACAGACTCCCTATCAAGCTACGATAAACTGTGTTATCCACTGATACAGCAGTTTCATCATTTGATACTTTTGTGGAGGTGGTGATTGGTGTCCTGGATGATTTACATGATTCCAGATCAAATTTTTTAACTAGATTCTTAGCATACTTCTCTTGTGAAATAAAGTATCCTTCAGGACTTTGCTTGACCTGTAAACCTAGGAAGTATGTCAGTTGACCAACCATGGACATTTCAAACTCTTCCTTCATCACTTTTATTAACTCGTCAGTGTATTTCTGTAAGGTTGATCCAAACACAATGTCATCAACATAGATTTGGGCAATGGTTACATGACTTCTCGTAGTTTTTACGAACAGGGTTTTGTCAACACTTCCTCGTTTATACCCATGCTGGAGCAGATACTGTGTCAGTCGTTCATACCATGCCCGTGGGGCTTGTTTGAGACCATAGAGAGCTTTTCGAAGCTTATAGACATATGAGGGATGATTTGGATCTTCGAAACCTTTAGGTTGAGCCACATAAATATCTTCATGGAGATAGCCATTCCGAAATGCTGTTTTGACATTCATCTGAAACAAAGTGAATCCCAAAATGCATGTGACAGCCAACAAAATCCTAATTGACTCGAGTTTAGCTACAGGAGCAAAAGTCTCATCATAGTCAATTCCTTCAATCTGAATATACCCTTGAGCCACTAACCGAGCTTTGCTCCTTGCTATATTCCCTGCTTCATCAGTTTTATTTTTAAAGATCCACTTCGTTCCAATTACGTTAACACCATCCGGTCTTGAAACTAGATCCCAGACATGATTCCTCTCAAACTGATGTAGCTCCTCCTGCATTGCCTTGATCCATAGATCATCCTGTAAGGCTTCTTTAACATTCCTGGTTCTATCTTTGAGGTATAACAAGCAGACCCAGATACTTCTGTCAAATTCTTTCTTATTCTGCTCCTGGTCTTCATCCCATCTGATGGATCTCCAATAATGTTATCTGATGGATGGTTTTCTGAGTTCTGGTGGGTTTGTCTTTACCTGTATCATTTATGAGGTTTGTCTCTTGATCCGAACTTTCTTGATCTTCATCTGACGATTCCTGTGGTTTGGGCTGACTGTTGCTATTAGTTGCAATTGGATCACTGAGAAGAAGTTCTGTCACAGAATCTGTCACTGTTGTGTCTACTGACTCTTTTGGACTGTCATCTATAACCACATTTATTGACTCCATCACAGATTGAGTCCTCTTGTTGTAGACTCTGTAGGCACGACTGTTTGGAGAATATCCAAGGAAGATGCTCTCATCACTCTTTGGTTCGAACTTCCCTCTTTGTTCTCTATCAGCTAGCACATAACACTTTGTCCCAAACACATGAAAATACTTCAGATTTGGCTTCTTACCCTTCCAGATCTCATATGGAGTTTTGGTTGTTCCTGGTCTAAGATAGACCCTATTTATGGTATGACAGGCTGTGTGTACTGCTTCGGCCCAGAAGCGCTGCGGCAGTTGCGAGGCATGTAGCATAACTCTAGCCATTTCTTGTAAAGTTCGATTCTTTCTTTTCACTACTCCATTCTGTTGAGCAATTCTAGGGGCTGAGAACTCATGTGATATACCGTGCTTGGAGCAGAAGTCTGAATATAGTGAGTTCTCAAATTCCTTTCCATGATCACTCCTCAATCTCTGAACTTTTATTATAGACTCATTCTTTTCCTTCTGAACTCTTATACACAGAGTTTTAAAAGCCTTGAAAGCTTCTGTCTTTTCTCTCAGAAAGTATACCCAGCTGTATCGAGAGAAATCATCTACACACACAAATATGTATTTCTTTCCCCCAATGCTTTCAGTTTGTGTTGGCCCCATGAGGTCTATGTGGACAAGATCTAGGCACTTCTCAGTGGTGATGCCTCTTACTGCTTTGTGTGGAGTTCTGATTTGTTTCCTAATAGCACATGCACCACAGATTTTTTCCGGATCTATTCTGATCTTAGGTACACCCTTCACTGCTTCCAGTTTTATCAACTTATCCATATCTCTGAAGTTTACGTGACCCAGTCGTCTATGCCAGAGTTTTGATTCATCAGATTTGGATAAGTGACAAGTAGTTTCATTTGCCAAGACGTAACAATTGTCTGAGGACCGAGTTCCTTCCATGACTAGTTGATTTGCTTTGTCACTAACTCTGCAGCAGTTACGATCGAAGCACACATTCCAATTTTGATCACACATCTGACTGATGCTAATAAGATTCGCTTTCAACCCACTGACAAGCAGGACTTCTTCTAATTGAGGTAAACCTGGTACATTTAGGACACCTTTCCCAACTATTTTCCCTTTTTGTCCATCTCCATATGTTACATCTCCACTGTTAGGTTGAACAGCCATTAGACACTTGACATTTCCTGTCATATGTCTGGAACATCCACTGTCAAAATACCATCTAGCGTCAGTAGTAGATGCAGTCAGAACAATGGTGGGGTAGCAGATAACTTCTGACTTCCTGACCCAAACCTGTCGAGTGAATGGTGTAATGGTCTTATTCTGATATTTTTCCTTCCTTTGATCTCTGTAGAAAAAATAACACTCAGGCCGAGTATGACCTTTCGTTTGACAGTAGTGACAAACAGGAGTGTAATATTTAACTTTGACAATCTTATTTTTAAACCTTGAATAATGAGATTGATGAGTTAATCTGCCCAGGCCAGTATTAGTAGTCTGGTCGTACATCCTTCCCTTGTTCTGCACTGACTGAGATGACTGTCCTTGTTCATAGTTGTGATCAGTTGTGATCTTAGACATACCCTATTTGATGAACTTAGGTGCGTTATTCGAAGATTCACCTCGTTCAAATCCCAGACCCTTTTTGTCATTAGGATTTCTGCCAGAGTCTAGAATCTTGTCTAGGGTAGATGTGGTGTCCATCATCTGGATATTTTTCTTCAGACTCTCCAATTCCTTGATCAGTTTTGCTTCTCTGGACCTTATCTGAGTGATGAGATCTTCTTTTATGACTAAATCTGTATTCAGTTTCTTTAGAAGATCATCTCTTTACTTCAGCTCTTCATTCAGATTCTTATTCACTTTCACAAGTTGTTCCCAGCTAGCAACTAATTTTGCAAATTCTATTTCAAGTTGAGTATGCATGTACGATTCTTCATCTGATTGATCTTTGTGTGACTGAAGGTCTGTAGCAGTAAAGAAGGCGACAAAGTTTCCCACATTATCATCTGACTGATCGTTTGATGTTTCCTCCTCATCATCGCTTAAAGTAGCTACCGACATAGCCTTTTTCCTTTTGAGATACGTTGCACATTCAGCCTGTATGTGTCCATATCCTTCACATTCCCTACACTGCACTGACCGGTTGAGGGATTTACCTATGTCTGTGGAACTGTTTCTATTTTGTCTGTTTCGACCAGTCTGAGATTGATTGTTCTGCGAGAAATGTGATGTTTCAGCCTTTTGATATGAGGAGTTGTTGCATTTGTATTGTGTCCTGGTAGACTGACCTTGTCCCTTTCTGTTGAAACCTTTTAAGATTTTCTTGAAATTTTTTGTTAGAAGAGCCAAGGTTTCATCATCTATGTCGTCTGTGTCAGATTCTCGATCAGCCTCAGCCACAAAGGCAACTGACTTTCCTTTTCTGTTGCTTCCAAGATCATCATCAGCAAGAACTTCTAGTCCATATGTGTGTAAGATTCTCATAAGTTCTCCGACAGTCTTCTTTTCCCAACCTGTGTGTTCCTGAATAACAGTTACTTTCATTCGAAAGCGTTTAGGTAAAGATCGAAGGATCTTTTTGGCCACTCTTTCATCAGTGAAAGGTTCTCCAAGGATTGAGGCTCGGTTCATAAGATTCTGAACTCTACTGTGGAAGGTCGAAATGGTTTCTTCTTCAGTCATTCTGAGTGCCTCGAATTCTGACAAAACCATTTGTAGCTTTGACTGTTTGACATCACTAGTTCCTTCAAATCTGGTTTCAAGAATTTCCCAAACACGTTTAGCCTCTTTTACTCCTGTGACAAGAGTAAATACAGATTCATGCAAAGATCCTACAATTGAATTTAATGCCTTGTTGTTTAGATCCGAGGCATTCATTTCATCGTCTGTCCAGGTCTCCATGGGCTTATCTTCAGTAACTCCTTGTGCATTCTGAGTAGTGGGACGACTCCACCCAGTTAGGATAGTACGATAAACCCTGGTACCTTGTGCTTGAAGATATATCTCCATGCGAGCCTTCCAGAAAGAGTAGTTATGACCATCTAGTTCTGGTGGTTTCATACTTGCATCCATCCTGAATACAAACAACCAGCCAACGAACACACAGAAAGAACTTGCGAAAGACAAAGAGAATGCAAAACTAAAAACAACCCGTCGGATCAAGTCACTATGTAGACTTAAAAGCTCTGATACCACATGTAATTTTGCATATTCTCTTTTTAGATAGATTAACAGAATTAATCAACTGTCAGAGATTACTGATTGATTCAGTTACGAAGTCAGTCAGTAATAATAAATAGTGGAGAAGATGTAACAGAAAGATAAGAGCACACACCCAACGACACAGAATATTTACCCAGTTCGATATAGTGTGTATCTACGTTTGGGGGACGATCACACAGGCGTCCAATCCACTAAATCATAATCCAATGTACAAAGGTAGATATACAACAATCTTACCCAAGTGCCCCACACAAGGTACATACCCAGTCTACACAGGTTTAGTGGATTGTTGAAGATGGAGAGTCATGCATACAGAAGTCCAATGAAATCCCTTCACTTGGAGAGCCCACTCTGATGCAGTCCACTTCAATGACGCTCTTTATAGTTGTTCCCACAACAGTGTGATCACAGTGTCCTTTCGCTTAAGCAGCAGTGATTCTTCTCAAGTTCATCATCTTAATCACCATGAACATATTGTATTGAGAAGATACATGACAATCAACGATCTAATCTCATATAGCAGATGGGGAGTGTTTCTTCATATATTCGGCGTAACCCTAAATCTCTTCGAGTACGGGTACTTATAGATTCTTCAATAAACTCTCTCCATAATAGACTTTGATTTTAGAAGGTAGGACTATAAAAGAGGAATGTAATCTCAGAAGATTAGGTCCATACCTTTCTTGAAAATATACGCTGATCTTCTTTCCAAACTTGTCTGATAATACCGCGTAAGACTTTTAGAAATCAGCTTCCTAAATCAGATCTTCAGTGTCAGTCCTTCTGTTGTTGCTTCTGATTGATTAGTCGTCTGTAGAGCTGGACGGACAAACTTTAAACCTATCTTAGTATGCCATAACAATATTGCCAATTATAAT